>NC_083566.1:6954214-7257244 GCF_019925205.1 Metopolophium dirhodum
AACCCCCTAAAAAGTTAAAGTATATAGTTATTAATATAATATATTATAGTTAGGTATACTTAAAATTTCGGTTTTAGTTGCTCAACTTAATTTAGTATTAGTTTCTACATTCAATCAAATTCCTTCTCGAATACTGTTAATTAATTAATAATGGGTTAATAATGGGTTAATAATTATTATTATCTTCAAACTAGTTAACTTGGAGAAAAATATATTTAGTTTTCGCGCTTTACCTGTTATCACACTTAATCGTTATCATTTAGTATTTCTATTAAACTATTAAAGTATTAATTGTTAAAAACAAATTAAAAATAGCTTGGAGATTTTCAGGTACGTACGTTTTATTCTTGTAATATAACTATGCAATTTAAAAACCTTAATATTTTCGCCTTGATTATGTATACAATATTACAATTTATAATATTTGATCTGTCCAATTAGATCCTATCATGGATGTAAATATCACATAGTATTGCTAAATCGTATAATAATTTATACGTTAAACTTTACTAAGAATCAATTAATATAATATCATCCGAATCATTCTACGTACGCCTTCAATTATTATGTTGCAATCAATACAAACACTTGTGAAGTATTGCTCGGTGCTGCTGAGTGCTCAAGCACTTTTAAAAGTAACAAAATCATATTTTAATAGATACATACAGGTATGAGGTATAAGTATTATAATTGTAATAACTTATAACACTTAGGTATAAAATATGAAATTACAGATTCCATGGCGATATACTAAATAACTTAATGCGATTACGAGCATGTTAATACTTAATAATAATATAAGTAATATTACACTGTAAGCAGTGCGCTCAAATTGTATAAAAATTAAAGTTTTTATATTAATTTTTGATTTATTTAATAAATAATAAATAATAATATTGCGAATTCAGATTAAAATGTATTAAAATAGGTATACAAGTATAGGTACAATTAATATACTATAAGACTTTATAGTTTACGGTTATTAAAAAATTACTGTAGAAAACTGACACAGACACACGCAGTATAGTTATTGTATAGTTGGTATATATGACAGTATACCGCGTGTGACGTGTGCCCACACAACGAATACCTAATAAGGCAGGCATAACTGTCGAAAACAAAGGGTGCGATTACAGCGGGGTGAGGTGTACCGGTCTCCTCAACAAATATATTATGTCCGTTTACACCGGATGTACGGTGTAGGATTATTGCAGTGTGTAATATCATGTTTGCTACTTACATATCTCGTCGATAATATCATTAATTCAGTTGCTGCCGAGCGCACTATTCGCACAATAACAAAAATATACAATCGCGCTATCACTGGTCCCAGGCTACGTAATGATAACAAGGCTTACGGAAAACCGGAAGTCCGGATTCGCGTACGCAGTCGAGATGACTGAAAGCGCGAGTGGACCAGTGGCGGCGCGTGCGTCGCTTCTCAGATCGATCGATAATACGAACCACCTCGACCCCATTGGCCATTTTATGGCGGCGGTAATTTCGAATAGGTACGGAAAGTAACGCTTATTCAACAGCGTTCGTTTTCTGAAACTTAGGATTTTATAACAATTAAACATACCTATAGTCTGTATAATACAATAAGATCACTGCCTTTGATAGCGTAAAATATATGTATTGTTATTCATTAATTGAAACAAATTTTATAATATAATCGCTATTAAATAAATTACCGATGTATATGTGTACCTATAATAATATTATTATAATACATTAATGCATACAAGTCGTATTATAGCACGTGTATCGTATACGGATACGATTAAGTTAAACTTGTTGTATACCTGCAACCCTTCCCAATTGTAGAGATAACTTCTGTGGCTTTCGTCACATTCGTCTTAATTTTTTCTCCCGCTATTTCAATAAATATTTAAAAAAAATACTTTCTATTCTCTTTGTATTGTTCATTTTATTCCTTTGTCAATTCCTTAATTCAAAATTCTTTTAAATTTGATTCTTAAATCTTAATACAGGCACATCATTTATAATTTAAATATTAAATATCTACTTGACATAATATGGTCTTTGCATAATGCACTATACATGCTTGTGCTTATTAATTTCTTATAAAACTTGATTGAAGTATAACGACAATAATATTATTATATGTTCACATTTTAATTATGTAAATACTTATAATACATTACTTACTTGTATAAAAACATTAAATGTATCAGGTATCTATAAGCAATCAATACAGGCAATAGTATTAAAATTATGATTGTCATAATTTAGTAGATATAGGTAGTAAGTATAATGCAGATTCTAGGTAAATTAGTATTATTATTCATTATTTCTTTGCGTTTTCATCTTTGAAACAAATTATTGCAGTTGACGTTTTTCTTGAGTGATATATTTAAAATGTGTCTGTCCGTGAGCAGGCATTTATTTTTGGTTACGAAATGTCTATTATAAACGAAGGGTGACACGTGCGTCCCATATAATCTACCACATTTCAAAGTTGCAGAAATAGATTTTGACTGTTTATAGTAGGTACTTAGTTCATAATAAATAAGTATACTATATATTCTGGTATAATGTAGAGAACAAAGTTTAAATAAATTAATATTAGGTATTTTTTATCTTGACATTTATGAAAAAAATTGTACCTATGGATCACGCCAGGGACTGTAATAAACATTTGACATTTTATGTCGTTGCATCTTCTTTATGTAACTATTAAAATTAAAATATGAAATAAGCCATATTTACTAGTATTATAATTAGTATATACTTCAAAAATCTTTAATCGTAAGTAGTAGATTATTTTTAAGAGCACATATATAATTGTATAAACGTTAAAATAATTAATCAGATTAAATTGTTATTACCTAGGTATCTTGTGTAATTTGTCCACTGAATTCTGTAGTCATACGTATATTAGCTATTAATTATTATATAATATTATATATGATAGTCTGATAGGGTATAGGTACATTATTTAATTTGCATTTTTTTTAAACTTATAGAGTAATAACGCTATTAAAGTATTTTGTTATAACTTATTAATAACCATGATATAGTTTTCTAACAGTTTATTTTCAATGCAAATATAAAATAATGGTATTTTTATTTTGCAGTTTATAGATTTTTACTAATTTGATAAACTGTGAATTTATGTACCTAACTATACATAGACAATTGTCATGTCTAACAATAATCAAATACAAGCAATTACAGTTTACTGACGTTTGAAGCCATTAAAAAAAGAAGATTCCATCGAAGTACACTAGTTAGATTTCCTAAATAAAAAAATATATATCCGTACCTACTTATGAATTTATAAAGTATACCTATATGTTATCAAAATATACTTATTAGGATTATAGTTATAGGTAATCTATTTAAAATACTTTTATTAAAAAAAAACCATCGACACAGAAGCATAACAATTTTAAATTCAGTAAATTTATTTAGCCTAGTATAACATATGATGATACATATTATTACATATAACTGTATAAGTACTTAGATTTTTTTAAACGAATTTAACCCTGTGATGTGTAACTAATTTTTACAATGACTCCCTGCACTGCACATAGTGAATTATTATAAAAATAACAAATCTAAAATGTTTGCAAAGTAATGACGTAGGTAGGTACATTTACATCTTAATGTGTAATACGAGAAAAAAATGAAAATATTAATAACAGCTGGCAGTGGATATTTCATTAGATGTTCAAAATCTGTAAATATTAATGTTCAATAACTAAAATTAGACATCCCAATAATTACATGAATACCTACACGTAATAATTCCTCTATAATACCATCTATGGAGGACAGGGGTGGCCAAATGGTCGGTCGCAGACGATTTCAAAGGCGATCCCTCTTGTTTGAATCTATTATTATACAATTAGTAACCCCCCCCCCCCTAATAAAATCCAAGTGACCGCTGCCCACAATTATAGTTGTTTGTATTTTTATAGCTCCTCGAAGGAAATATATACTATCAGAAGATCTTTATCAAGACAAGTTTGGCCACCCCGGCTGTGGGACATACAAACCAATAATGACGTAATTACACGTCGATAATGTGCGTATTCATCTCAGTCATCACTAATAATAATAGATATCATGAAATATTTGAAAAATAGTAAATACCTGTACATAATATGCTTCACAAATCACAATCATCGATATTCCCTAAAGTGGCCGTTCCAATAGTAGCTGTATATTATCATAGGCATGACTAGACTTCATCGGCAGGGGCAGCCTAGCTAATAACCGGTACCTAGGTACCTTATTAGTGAACTGAAAAAAAGCCCTATACACCCAAAGCCCCCCCCCCCCTCTACAATGAAATATTTAGATAATTTAAAAAAAAAGTCTAAATTATCTATTTACAATAATAATCTACAGTAACTTCAACTATTATTCATCTACAGCCTTGGATTACACCACCTAGCTACAAATCAAAAATAATACAACAGTAATATCAATAATACCTAGATGCGTACCGTACCACCGTCATCTGTCTAAAGTCTTTATAGTAGGTTTTTCCGATTTCGGAAGTCAGGAAATCAATCTTTGTAAGTAAATGGTAATTATAACGATACCCACAAAAAAATCAAGTTTTAAAAAAAAATAAATGTTGTAATCCTTCTGACTTAAAACTCGGTTGACCGGCATCTTTCAAAAATTGCAGGGGCAGCCCAGGCACCCTAGGCTGCCACCGTAGACACGCTTATGTATATTATGTAAATTAATATTTTCAGTGTAATAATAATACCTATACATACAGTGTTCGGTAGTAACGTAACGCAAATTACAAACTACTTTAATGAAATTACTTTTGCAGTAATTTCATTATATTCAATTTAAATTAACGCAATCGTAACGACATTTGCTTTTTAAATGTAATTTCTATGGAGTAACATGTTATTTTGCTCGTCATGAAAAAAGTTATGAATGTAGAACGTATGACAAAACCTAGGGACTAGGATATTCGAGAAAAATTAAAAATCAATTAAATTAATTTACGATTCCGAAAGTTTCAGATGATAATCAACATTATTATTATTGAAGATCCCACGAATTCAATACTTAATATAAAGGTATCCATATTTTTGTTCATGACGTATAACATTAAGTCATAACTATGTACTTATAAACGTCATCAATGTTACATGCCTTAAACTGTTATACAATTTATATAATAGTACAACACTATACGTATACAATTATACATTTATACCATTAAATTATTAGTTGTTACTAACTATTGGTCGTAATAGACTGATTTCATAATTATTTTTTTTTTAAAGTAAAATTAATCTGAAAAATTAATATTTTTGAATGAAAAAGTAACGTAACGTGATAAAAATAATATCATTATGTCGGGGAACACGAAAGTAATTTAAATAAAAATATTAAATCTAACGAATAACGTAATTTTATTACTTTACAAAGGCAATTTGGCCGACACTATAATATATTATATATTATGACAGAAGCAATTAATTTTATCCAAGATTTAAGAAATTAACGAAATCTCAGGTACCTATCTCATTGAATTTCATCCGTATAGCCATATATAGGTATCAACTTAAATAGAGTGGTAGACTGGTAGAGGTACTTATATATATATTATATACGTATATATTTTCTTATTGCATAATATTGGTCATATTGATTTTTTTTTTAATACACTTGTTTGTTAGAAACACAAATTGTGAATCGACTAAACAGTAAACACCCCTCAAACATATTTCCTCCAGTCGAGAACATTGCATTTTTACGGTTTACTATAATTATTATCAAAAACTAAAAATGATTCAATTACGGACTAAAATCTAAACGTCAAAATTGAATTAAGGGGCCCGATGCCAGTTTTTCTTTTGTCCCCAACTCTATATAAAATTTGAAAATTAAATTTTATATTTTAGTTGCTAGTGTTGCTACCTAAATTATAATACTTTTTCACTAATCTACTACCTGATACCCATTTAGGGAGGGAAGTTTATAGGGTGCATTAAAAAAAACAACTTCACAGGAATAATTTGCAGGCCTTTTTTTTCTCTGATAGAAGAAGACTTCCTACAGACCGCATCAAACTCTGATTTTTTATTTTATTTTCAAATAACGTATCATATAATTTATAAAAAAACGCTTGAAATTGCATTATTTTTGAAGACATATTATAAAGTTTGAGATTAAAATATTGAAAAACGGAGTTCGATGCAGCCTATAGAATATTACCCTCTATTAGTTTAAAAAAAATATCAAATTTGGTTGATTCTAGAGATCAGGATCATTATTCCCGTAGAGCATATTTTTGTGTATAAAATTATATTAGAGCCGGGCACCTTAGGTCAATTTGGCTGGAAATTTAATTATTTTTTCCAAAATGTCCCGTGCTATATTATGTTACGCAAGTAAATCACATTGTATGTATTTTGTATAATTATTCAAGAGGTTGTCAGCACACTATTAATTGTTTTATCTCTCTGAACCACGCGTAACATATATAGGACAAAACAAAAAAGTGGTATTTTTGACTTTAGTATTACAGTGAATTTACCAAATGGCTATTATCGAACTTCAATAGATAAACATAGATAATGTTCTAACTCAAACTTTGATAGTAATTAAATTCACTTATTCGTCATTAACTATTGTCTATATTAACTAAAGCTAACCACACAACCACAAGGTTAGTTCTGACTTCAGCTGAACGAAAGTGTGCTATGTTGCACGTAGGTTAGAGAGAGGAAACAAATTGTACGCTGCAGACATCCTCTTAATTAGGTATTTAACCTAACATGAATTTTAGAGTCTGAGCGGAGCGATGAATGCCTTGAATGTACAATGACTTGTCGTTCACTTTTTTTTAGTCTGTGTATACAAATTACAGTAAAAAAAATGTTTTAATCTTTAACTTCGAGGGTGTTTTGTGGTAGGAAATTGGATCTGTTGATAGTTTTGGAAGGTCAAAAATTAAAATTCTCGGTACTTTTTAAAATTACTATGATACCTATACTGTTCAGCAAAGTGGTATTGTAGTACCGCCTCCTGTTATTTGCCCACTTTTTATTTTTAAAAACCACATTTTCTAACACGTCAAGATTATTATCTATTGCTGTAAGAACTAAGCACCTTTATATTTTCAAATTTTAATCCTTAATTGATTATTATTAATTATTATCAAATGTTCAAAATTAAATAATTTGCACGTTTTTAAAGTATAAATGAAACTTCTAGTTACCTGACGAAATCGATTATTAGTGATACCCTATTAATAATAATATTACAAAACAATTATATTCAATAATATTTATAATAATAAAATACTTCTAAATACCTACCCAATAGAAGTTGGGCATTAAATCCACCATCGGTCTAAATATCTATCGGGAAAAAAAGCCAAATACCTATATTAAAAAGTTTGTGGCTGTAGAACTGTAGAAGTGTAGATGATATGTATATTATGATACTTATCATTACCACCCGGCACCCACAGGCCACAGCCGTTGACATTACTCACGGATGTAACCGACTTAGTTTATTGGCGGCTAATACTTACAACTGATACCGAAAAATTGAATTAAAATATTAAATAATAAAAATATTATGAGAACGCCACACTTGTATTTGGTGTCTCCTTCTCAAGTGCGTAAACATCGAAAATTGAGGTTCGAATATTTTTATATATAAATAAACATAATACAAACTAAATTTAAATGTATTTTTCAAAAAATAAAATATTTTCTTACCACCAGTTATATTCATCAGGCAGATGAGCCCATATCAATCGTATATGGGTCGCTAATATTTAATGCCCAAAGTTAACATAATTATATTATGTTATTATTTATAAAGTAAAATTAATATTCTTTTGAATATTTAAAAATATTCATCAATAGAAACGGTATGGTTTCCCTATACAAATATACTTTGTACTCTGAAGTCTCTATTATAAGGCCCTTCAAAAATAAATCGTAGTTGCGCTGCCGTTACATTTTAAAGCTATTTTGATTCAATACCACAAAAACACCAAAGCTGAAAGATCACTTTGGAATTTATTTATTAAAAATAATAATTACTTTATCAATGTTTACATTGGAGCGTGATGAAGAATTGAACGTAATGTGATACATCTTTCTCTTCAGGTTAGTCATATTATTAGTTCAAATAATAAATAAACACATATTTATTGGATTTAAAAATAATTGTCATTTTAAATCATTTTATTTTTTAATATAATTTTATTGGAATACCTAGTAATTATCTAAATTAAAATGTGTTAACTCTGTAGGCAATATATTTACGAGAATGTTATTTTGTATGCATTATGCACCATTTTAAGGACCAATTTATTATTCATATTTTTAAGAAATTTTTAACTTTGATTGAAATAATATTTTAATTGAAAATGTATCAATATATACAGCACAGAATATATGAAATCAGAATGGTCACATCTCAAAAAATTACATTATTCTTATGGGAAGCTGATAAGAAGGTCCGCCATATTGAATGCATACGTCAGTGTTGCCCAAAAAAAAAATCTTAAATTTACCTCTTACTATACAATAGTTCAGCTATAAGTTTTATTTTTATTTATTCATATTTGTAATTATGAATACTGTTATTAAAACCGTGCAATTTAGAATAAAAAGTGCAAAATAAAACTACGTTTAAATTAATCTACTTCTCATGATTCGGATTTATAATTTCTTTTTATATGTTTTAAAGCAAAGGAAAAAAAGTTGCAATTGCACGAGAATCCGATCTCTAATTATTATGTTGTAAGACGGGCTGAATAGAAACACTTTTAACTCAGCAATATCATAAATTTAACGGTTCCATTATGGGTTTTGTTCTAAAAAGTTAATCAATGCATCAAAATACTGATCTGTTTTAGAATGTATGATTCAAATTTCAAGATATTTGTATTTATATTAAACAGATTATTTAATATTCTTCTTTTCTTTTTAAATACCATATTTGGTAATTTGGTAACGTTATTGAGATTTGGATTAACTCATAAATATCCAACAAGATGTTAAAATGTATTACACATAAATATATAATATTCAAAATAAATTCAATAGTTTATGTGGTAAAATACTGGTTTTTTCTGTACTATATTTTATATAATTATAATATTGGTATAAACCAAATGTAACACAACTATAAATCAATAATAGATTTTAATGAAATAAAAAAATATACACTAATTTGATATAATTAAAGAATATAGGTGACACACTTCTAGGATACAAATAAAACATAATTCATCATTGAGTAATAATTTATTTTATAAACAAGTAATAAAAAGAGTTACTTAGTAGTAATAATAATAATAATAATTGATTATTTTTATTTCAAAATTGAATACAATTAAAAAAATCAGATATTTAAAAAATGCAATTGTTTGTCTTCTTAATATCTTCTTTAAAATCTATAAAAATACTTTTTACAATTTTCTATCATTCTAAGTATTTTTCTATTTTACAAGGCAACATACATTTTTAATATCATATTGTGAAAAATAATATTTTACATGACTTTTTATATTCCAATAATACCGAGTGATCCATAAATTGTGTTAACACTGATTATTTGAAAAAGTTTAAACTTACCTTAAATTAACCTTATATAATTTGATGTAATTTTATAACATTTCTGAACAAAATATTATTTTTATGTACCTGCTATTAACGTTATAATTTGTAAACTTTTTACATTTTTAATTGAGACCATACATTTTTATAAACATATTCTCTGATTATTTCATTTTTTTTAAAATCAAGTTTCTGTTAAGAAGTTATAAGTATTTTCAGATGAGATGAGCGGAATATAGATCAATTTGATAAGTTTATGATCGCCAATAACTACTTGATAGAAATTTGATTAAAAAAAAAATGAAATACTCAGATAATATGATTATAAAAATATATGGTCTCAATCAAAAATGTAAAAAGTTTACAAATTATAACGTTAATAGCAGGTACATAAAAATAATATTTTGTTCAGAAATGTTATAAAATTACATCAAATTATACAAGGTTAATTTAAGGTAAGTTTAAACTTTTTCAAATAATCAGTGTTAACACAATTTATGGATCACTCGGTATTATTGGAATAAAACAAAAATCACCTAAAATAATGTGTGTGTGATTACAAATGTTTCAAAATGGTCAATTTTCTATCTTTTAATTTTTTTTCAGAAACTAAAGCTCTATTTAAAAATTTGATTGCTGAAAAAATTCTAAAGCGTGTAAATAAATTAATCAAAAACATTTTATTAAAAGATTCACAAGGATGATTAAAAGGTACATTACTCATTTGTTGCTTTAGTTTTGAACCCACGCCGTCTTCATAGGAAATGGAAGGGAAGTTATCAATAAAAATATTTTCTAATTCGGATACAAAATTATAAAAGTCATCATGAGGCATCATCAGATTTCCAAATGTAGAGTTGTCTCCAGTAGGGTATGCTTTATAGAAACTCAAGAGAAATGACTGGTTCAACTCTTTTTGATAGTACGCATAGTCTGTACAAACCTGACAAATATGATTTTCTAAGCATTTTCTCATTAAATAACCACTAATGTAAGTTAATGCATTCTGTTCTGGAATGTCAAGTTGTCTATAGTCAACTGTACCAATGCTAATACATTTAAATTTAAAAAGATTTTTATCTGATCCTTCAAATTGAAGTATTTTTTCAGGTTGTGGTAGTTCTGCGCCTAAAATTTCATCTAAATCTTCAATGCAATTTGCACCTGGAGAATGTTTAAAATAATTAGCACAAAAAATTTTTTTAAATGACCTACAAAAATCAATTGGTGTAGGATTTAAATTGTTTCCATGCTGTTGGCGGAAATAACAAAATAAATTTTCTACACGATCTTGGTTTAGGCATCTAGTATATAGAACATAATTTGGATTCTTATTTGGATTTAATGAATGCCACAGCATTTTTAATGCAGATATTGAAATTAACCAACCATTTATAAAATTCATCCTATTAGTAATATTTGATCCATTAAATTTATTAACAACTTTTATGTTCCTAAAAACTTCAGCCATTTTGTTTAAAAAATTAATTTGTGATTCAGTATTTTTAAATGGTCTATTGAATTCTTTAAGATTGGGTGCTTTATAAGAATTGAATATGTCAAATAATTTGTCCATATCACTGATGAAATCAATAGTGTATTGAGCGCTAGGCGGCAAAATACCAGACTTTAAAGTTGTAGACATACCAGAAGCAACACTATTACTGAAAATTTGGGCAGCTAAATAAACTCTCATTTTTTCAAATGGTCCTGGATGAATATGTGCATGTTTTAATTTTGGAGCCAAGCGAAGATTATTTTCAGAATCATAATTGTAAAAAGAATCAATATGTGATTTAGTTACTATTGAATCATTAATTATAAAGTTGTGTTTAAACAACATGTTCCGAGTAGATTTCAAAAGATGAGGTGGGTCAAAAATGTAAAAAATTTGTTTTCCATCTACTTCAAAATATGGCTTGTTAGGAGAAACATAAAAGCTTTTAGAAAAACTTACAAAATTTGTGCCTTGATCTGTAATAAAAGCTTTGATATTAAGTTTAATATTTTGTAGGCGACAAATTGTTGACATAATTATGTCTTTCAGATCAGTACCGGTACAGCTACTTGACACAAGAAAATAAGCAATTGGTTGTTTCCAATTTTCGTTTATTCCTCCAAGCATAAGGACTAAAGCATATTTGGCAGGTTCATACTTTTTACGATAATTTGATTCATGAAAACCTATAATTTTGTCTTTAGAGACATTATAAAATAAATTTGTTTTTAAAGCCATTTCATCGGCACAAAGTACGCAATCTAGCGCGTCAGGTTTAAAACTACTGATTTTAAATGATAGAAAATTAAAAAGAAAATCATTTAGACCAGGATTTATTTCGTATTTTGAAGTTACTCTTCTGAGTGTTCGACTAACAGGAAGGGATAGAGGATTTTGCAATAAATTGTAAACTCTTGGACCTAGAAAATAAATACTTAAGGCAAGTTGCTTAATTTCATTAGAATACCTGAATCCTCGATAATTTCTTTCCTTATTCTTGATTTGCGATTTGACAATCATAAAGAGGGTAGGTGACAAGTATTCTTTACACGTTTCCAAGCAATTCTCCAATTTATTGTTAGGTTCATTTGCTATTTGCCGATTCAAATTTATAATAATTTGTTTCAACTCGGCCTGAACCCGTTCACTTTCTTTTAGTTTTTCCTGAAGAGCAACTTTTCGGGGAGTTTTGGATGATAAATAACTCGGTGTTTGTATACCAATAACACTTGTTTCAATATCCATTGATGTTGATGCATCAGATAAACTTTGTGAGTTTATCGATAAACGAGCAGAAGAACCTGTAAAAATTAAAATATAAAATTCCATACAAGTCAATCATCTCTAACATTTATGCAAAATATAACAAAATTTTAACAAATAGAAATTAATTTAAATAATAAAGATTTTAAGAAAAACTAGAATACAATATTGTTATCCGCGGAATAGGTTATTGCGGCTACCAACAATAAGTGAGAATTCTATTGTGTTTACAATAATATATGTTATGTTCATACCAGGTGTTGAACATGATAATGGCACAAAATCTGAAGTGCTACATTCAGGGTCATCATTATTCTTTGGTTCATCCACACGATCAACTCCCATAGCATCAAACAAAGTAGGTATAGCTTCTGGCTTTAGTCTATTTTTCTGAAAATTGGAAAACATGTTAGTTTCAAAATGTAAAGAACAAACACGATACTTAGTGTTAGCAGCCAAATTGTTGATTGATTTCAGGTGATCACATTTGCAATTTTCAATCCAAACAGCACATCTAAAATATTATTGTAAATATAATTAATAATAAAAAAATAATAAGACATTTTAAAAAAGAATAACAGTTTAGTCAGTTGCAATAATACCAAAAAAAAATACGTGTAATATGCATTGTTTGGACTAGAATAAATGTTCACAATACATAAGTATTAAGTAGGTACCTGCAGGTATGTGTAATTTATTATTTTAACAACCAGCTTAAAATCAAATTTATGGTAGGTTAGGTTAGGTTATGAAAGAAAAGTAAGTATTAATGAACTATTAGGCTATTCAAAACGGGAACAAATAAACAAAGATAACAAAAATTTTTCTTACCTGGCAGGTTCTTTTGGGAAAGTAAAAAAACTTATGGTTTCCTTATTCAAAATATGGCTTTTACAATTGATCAAACAACATTTTGAATACTGTTTGGCCCGTTTATTAACAATAAACTCCATTGTGAATAAATTAACAAAGTTACACAGTAATGCAAGAGAACAATCAGTAAACTTGAAAATTACAGTCAAAAATTTTCAAAACCATATAATAAGGTACAAAAAGCCGCGACATCCAAACAACAACAACGGCGGTAAAATGTAAAATGTTTGGTTAGGAGATTGGAAAGTAAATTGTAAACATCGTTACAACAGTGTCACCGTAAGCAACATAAAATTGAAAAAACATTAATATTCAGTTTGTGGTCAATCTGGTGCTTGCATTCAATATGGCGGACTGTTTTTCAGGCGGCAGAAGTGTCCATTCTGATTTCACATATTCTGTGTATACAGTACAACTTCCATACTACGAAGTTTCATGATTCATAAATCATAGGGTATAAAAACAAATTCGTATTGAAGAGAATTTTGTTAAATAGAATTGAACAAATTTGGTTCTAATTTGATTTCGTTCTCAAAAATATTTCGTTAAACGGAAAATTTTATTAAATGGAAGTTAGTTATATGGAAGTTTTACTGTATTATCAATTAGTTAATGGGTTTATCGGAGTAAATTGTTTATGTAACCGATAAGTAATGCATTTAAATAAAATATTATTCAAAGAAGATAAAAATTTTGATTTAATTGCAATAACTCAAGCTAAAGACATCTACGTCGCCATCTATGTGTAAAATATTAAACATGTTGGATGCCAAAAAGTATAATTTTCAACACAAGAGTGAATAACGCTTATCGCTTATATACAAAATGATAATATTCATTAAAATGGCCTGGTGTAGTGCAGTGGTTGCAAGCATCAGCGGGTGTCCTTAGTTTCCGGATGGGTGACCACCAGGGTGTTTGGTCAACAAAATCTAACTAATATTGTTTGATATATAATTTTTATTTTTCGTTTAAATATCAAATTTTTTTAAATACAATTTACAGAAGCTTATAAAATACGTAATTAATGTACCTTTAGGTTAATTGTTTTTTTGTATTTCAACTTATGAGGATGGATTTAATTTTCAAGCCCGATTTTAAATAACTATTAAACAAACGTAAAATATTTTTATAGCATTCATCCCTCTCCCCCACACCCAGCAATATCTGATTACGGTGGGTGGGCACAGGCTTATTTTCTTATACATTTTCTCGGTGGGTAACTGAAGGGTAAGTACCTACAATCTACATGGATAGCCGCCACAGATCCGGTAAATATCAAATATACACATTGCACTTTCGTTAAATTTCATATTTTATGTTTTATATATCTTACGAAAGTACCTAAAACGTCATAATACTAATAATAGTGTGTCGCCGTATTTCGACTTAATCGGTGCACACCCTCACAGGACATACGCGGCAGACGGTTGTCGCGAAATGGCACATGTTGGGAGCCGGTGGTCCGCGAGATGGCACCACGTGATACGTACCAGAGCGATTTCCAGCCGACCGTGCAGGCAGCGATTAACGTTGACATGGGAGTGCAACTTGTAAATTTGAGCACCTGTGGATCGAGTTTAAAAAAACTGTTCAACGCAATCATTTGATCAGTAGGTGCAAGACCTTTTCACGTATAATTTGACATTTTTGATCACTGTGATCTACCTAGGTATGGATAATATACTATTATTACTACATTATACTATGACGTGGCTACGGCGGTAGTTGCGTACCGTGTTTCTGCCAAAAATGACCTTTCCGTTTTCCGCCAATTATAATATATTATATGCCAATTATACAATTTTAAAGTTTGGGAACTCTTACGTACAGATTTAATAATTTTATATATTTTTTAAAGTAACTATAATAATATATTGTATGTGTACACATAATTATAACATACACTATAGAGTTAAATAATAATATTTATTATATAATAGTAATGATATTAGTGTAACGACAAAATAAGTCAAACAATTTAATTTTATCATAACACTTATTAGGTATAATAGATATTTCTAAGTATTAAACAAATTAATAAGACATATATAAAATACTAAACAAATTAGTCTATTAAAATTATTATTGTATTTACTTATAAAGTTATACCATTTGATTATATGAATACAGTATTATATTTGCATTGTTTTGATAACAATATGTCAATATATCAGCTCTCGATTAATTGGTTGAAACTTGAAATTGAAGTCACATTGTTGAAAACTGAAACATAGTTGAAATAAAATTAAAAAAAGGTGGGCAAGTGGATGTCGCTCTGCTGTACTGTAGGTTACAAGTGGGTCACTGTATAATGGATGGTATTAAATTTGAATTCAATGATATATCATTGTATAAGAAAAACGATTCTGAGTGGAGACGATATGTCAGTCTAGGTATAAGACATATTATACACTTATCTATGGTATTAAAAAAAAAATTGACCTATAATAAATTCCAAATTAATCATATCACAATATCCATTAGGTACATATAACGCGTTATACATCAACAACAAACCGTGATACTATCATCATAATATATCGATGAAAATATTACAAATTAGAAGTTTCAAGTGCCCACGAATAATATTATACAATCACAACAAAATAACTAAAATAGTTATTCTAGGTTTTTATGTAATTTCGTCCTAATTTGAACTTAAAATGACTATACAAATAAACTGTGCTTGTGTATTTTTTAGATTTTTTGGTAACCGAATTATCTATTTACACGGAATCTTGTTTTAAATTTTCAATCCTTAGCTATAAAAACTGAACATTTTATAATTTATTAATTACAATGGTTGATAATTTTCGAGATTTTGATAAATTCTGTCCAAATTTGATCTTTAAATGCTTATAAAAAAAAACTGTGCCTATGTATTTTCAATATTTTTCAACTGCTATTGTAAAAATATATCAGGAGTCTTGTATTAAATTTTTACACTTTTTGGCCCAACAGATAAAACTTTATTGATATTTATAGAAAAAAAAACTAAAAAAATTGAAAATTGAAAATGCCCGTAAACAGCTCAAAAAGTGTCAAAATATTTTCAAAATTGTATGGTGTATAGGAAATGCTAATATAAACATTCAGTGAAATTTTCATGTATCTACAGTTATTCGTTTTTGAATTACAAGAAAATAAGGAAATCGGTACATGAGAAATCGAGTGAATATCTAATGTTGTAAAAATATGAATTTAAAACGCTCATAAAAATTTAATTTGACTTTCTTGTAGAAATTTTTTTTTTGATAAAGTTAGACAAACTTATGAGGAATCTTGTATTAGATTTTAAAATCTTAGATTTAAAAAGAAAATTTTTTATGAATTTCTAACTCAAAATAATTTGCAAATTTTCGTGATTTTTCCGTATTTTTTCAAGATTTGAACTTTAAACGTGTATAAAAAAAAACTGTGACTAAGGATTTTTAATTTTTTTCATCTGCCTTTGAAACAATAACCTAGGAGCCTTCTATTAAATTTTCAAGCTTTTTTACCCAACAAATAAAATTTTATTGATATTTATAGAAAAAAAATTTAAAAAAACTGAAAACTGACAATGTCCGTAAACAGTTCAAAAAAAGTCAAATTATTTTCAAAATTGTATTGTGTATAGAAAATGCAAATATAAACAACCAGTGAAAATTTCATGCATCTACGGTCATTTGTTTTAGAGTTACACCAATAACCAAAATCGATTTTGTTAAAAATCGATTTTGCGTAAAAATTCCCGTTTTTCCTTAATTTTTCTTTTGTTTTTCACATCGCTTTTGAAAACTACTGGGAAATTAAAATTTTGACCTCCCCAATGCACCAACGATATTCACTTTCCCATCGAACAAGATACTGAAGTCGAAAATCGAAGCATTATTTCGACTACTTATCGTGTACACAGACACAAAAATAAAAAATAAAAAAAAAAATAAAAAAAAAATAAAAAAAAAAATAAAAAAAAAAATAAAAAAAAAAACACACATCATTGTAAAATCAATACATTCATCGTTTCACTCAGAATCTAATATATAATATAAGTACATAATATTTTAAATATTTTATTCAAACCTTATTTAGCATAATATAATGATATAAGTTTTACGAATTCATATCTACTGATTTCATCTCGCTGGTATTTTGAAAATAATTCTTCATTTCGTTTACGTTTATCATTCATATTTTTTCTTGGTGTTTTACATTCATTAGTAACAAAAGTGACGTAGACATTAGTTTGAATATTTTGTATATTATGTACAGTAATCCATGGTATTGTATTATGTGGTGTTATTTATAAAAATGATCTTTGAATACAGAGTGAAATGATTCACACGCGTTCGTCGTCCTATAGTTAAACTTGCCGATAATTCAGCCTACAGGAGGGTAAATACAATCGTCTCCTATGTAATTATCTACTAAGTAGTCGGAGTATTTTGTTTTAGTTTTAAGTTCATTAACAGGAAACAGGAGGACGATCACTCATAAAATCATATGAAAAACAATCTAATACCACCTGCGCATCAAGAAACAAAAGACCAAATTTGTGTCGTAACTATTTTTCGATTTCGAAATTTTTTCCAAGTGATTGTATTTTCTTTCACCAAGAATTAGTCAAATTAAATCTACAACCAATTATATTACTTTCTGGCCAAACTTCAGTAACGGCATTTAAAATAGCTTTTTCGTAATCAATAGTCACATTTTCAGGGGAAAAAATCAAATTCATATCTTTGCATGTTTGACAAATAGAACGAAGTGCAAAAACATAGGAAGATGTTAGTTTATTCGGTAATAAGCAAAATATGAGTGAAACATAGGGGCCGTTTTGAAATCCATGAATAGTAAACATTTGCATAAAAAAGCGAGTACAATAAATCAAATGTCCCATCCATATAAACAGTATCTACCGAAGTCAAACATTTTAAATTTGTGTAACATGAAAAAATAATTATATTTTCTTTTTCATTATTTAATAGTTCATTATTTCTTTTTGTTTGGTTTCAATATTTAAAACATTTAAAGATTGGTGTACTTCAGAAATGGATTTTGGATTTGCTGGGAGGGTTTTGCGTCTCTTTTCATACATATTTTTTCTTATTCTATTAATGTCGTTTACTGTTATTTCTTTGGAACACTCATTATATATTAATACTTGTAAAGTGATTTTTTTTGGTCTTGTACTTATCTACGTCCTCTAGCGCTTTCCTTTTGCATGAGGTATAAACAATTTGCCGATTTATGGTATTTTCATTTACAGCTTCGTGATTGTGATTTTTGTTGTGATTGTGATTGTGATTTTCCGTGTACAATAATTCATTGTCGGAATTTATTCATTTTTTTACTATAATTTCGGTGGTTCGGATTTAAAAAAAAAAAAAATTTTAAATGTGGGTAGCTCCACCCGGCCAATCCATTGGCTACGCCACTGTGACCGTGCAACCCTGCAAGCAGTGACCAGATCGTGACCGGTGGCCATAGCGTACGAAAACGTGACGACGACGATGTCACGGAAGTCGGGTCTACCAGAATGCCAAATTAATTATTATTATTATTATTATCATTATTGAACGGACCGTGGTTGACATTTTTATGATGATAATATTGGTATACACTCATGTCGCATGATACAACTACGTTTCAGTGTAATGAATATAATGACCAATGATAATAGAATAACTGTAAATATTTCAATATTTTATAATACATTAATATTGCGTCGTCCATCACTAGACAATCATACTTACGTTATAAATCTCAACATGTGGTTTGTCACGTGGGGGGGGGGGAGGGGGTCAATGACTAACAAATGCTTTTAGACAATTTTATTTTTCATATTATGTAGGTACCTAACCTTCTGTTGATATGCATATTTCGGTGAAACACGTATTTGAATAATAATTATAATAATTAAAAATATTCATATTTATTTATTGAAGTCTTTATAATAATATTATATTATGAAGATTACGCCTATAAATGATTTAAATTAGTTTGACATTTTTAAATGACCATGCCGTTATAAAATTCAAAATTTGTAGGAAATACTACACACCTAAGCATAAGTATATATATACTTCCAACAAGCAGGAATTTAAGTGGGGAGGACGCAGGGGGACTCAAAACGTCGTGCTGGTACGCTAAGGCATTGAAACTTAATTAAAATACCTTTTCATCCGATAAAATTAATTATTCATTTTTGAAAATGTATAATTTTATATTTTTCAGTATTTATAAGTATAATATTTTTTTAGTTTCATAAAAAAATATTAATAAAAATAAATGGCCTGATGAGTCTCGCAACTTATTAATCAATATATAAATAAAGTTTTGTGCAATGAAGTCCTATCTAATTCAGAAGAGAAATATAATATGCTCCTTTTGATATTGTTTTGTTATATTTAATTTTGTTAGTTTATATAATATTATGTTAGTATTAAAAAACTATTTTGTGAAATTAAGTTCTAAGAAGAAAGAAAAATATAATCGATGTACCTTACTATACCTTTAGTTTGTACCTATTTAATTAAATGTAACATATAAAGGCTTTCCTGACAATTACGAACACAATAATAAAAGAATCAGCCATACGGTTCAGTAAGTCCGTAGTTTATCCCGAACAAAAAAAACCAACTTCATTTTATATAATAGCATAGATAGATATAGATTATTTGGTATTAGTATCTATTTTTTTTTTTTTTTTATATTTGTTTTCTCGATGTTTTACCTACAAGGTGTGTAATAATGTCGTCAGTAATGAACGAGACTCCATAGGCCAGCCCGAGAAGAGTACCTTGACGAGTACGATGGAGGTGGCAGGTTTACCTGACGCCACAATGTTCCAAATTCCAATTGCAAAATTCAAAACCCAATCATTAATTTTACTACGATTTGTATCAACTTGTATCACTCATTTCACAATTTGAACCAACACATTATTCCCAGGAAATGTTCAATTTTCGGAAAGACATCGGTCAGCTTGGGGAGTTACGGTAAAACAGAACCAATCAACTCTCTTTGTTGTTGTAAGGGACTTGTCCCATGTTTACTAAGTTATTCCATATTTACCTACAATCTACATATATTCTGGATGTAATATTACTAATGTAAAATAAACGATGCAATTGAGGTTGAAGTAATACTACCGTGGCTCTCGCTACAGTTGCGATAACACAGGAATAAAAAAGGTATATCATCTAAACCTGGTTCATGTTTCTACGATGTGTTACCATTATTTTTCAAGAATCCTTCTAACTATTGTTATTTAAAACTTATACCTATGTTATAACAATAATATAATACTATAATACTATGATAATAATACAACAATTATTGTAAGGTAATTATAATATTGTTTTCGGTGACTAAGACGATTTAGTATACAATTGTATACATTTTAAACCATGTCTGATGCATTTTAAAAATGAAGTTTTTTTTATTAAATATCTACTTATCAATAATGTTTTATAATTATGGTGACATTTATCGTAGAAACACCATATCTAATCAAGGTTATGATTTTTTTTTTTAAATTTTTTACTGAACATATTATTAGGTACCTAGTACCTACACGTTAGAATAACTTTAAACGTACATAGGTAGTAATAACTTTTAATTTGATTATATATCCAATAAAATAAAAATATTATTTAATTTCAGTATCTTTGTACAATGTACATACAAAACAGAAATATAATATTATAATCATTCAACCGTTTTGGTTTTAATATGCAGGTTGGACACACAAATACAAATATACAATAGCAATATATTATTATCTGTATAGTCCATACTTTAGAATTTAGATAATATGGTAGATATAATAGATATATACTACATCATATATATATATATGATCTAAGGACCATACTTACCCATGGTCTATTAGGATAACATGATATAACTTTAAATAACTATACATTTTTAAATTTTAACTCATTGAAGTTATATTATTAAAGTTTCAAGTTTGGTTTACCATAACATGTTACCTACCTATTTATTTATTTTGTGTATTAAACGCTTAAACTAAAATCTTATAATTGATTTCAAATACGCCTCACTACTTTCTTTTTATACATTATGAATAAAAATAAGTGTTAAATCAAGTCAAGTCCTGATAGCCTAAACGCCTGATCACTGTGGACCCTATGCTAAAAAATATATAGGTACGTGGCAGTGTACATTGTTTTTTTGATAGGTATTTTCCTTTGGTGTATCTTTTCCAAGACAGTCGACGACCACTATATTATACACCTTTCTAAACTGTATGTTCCAAACATCAGATTTTGTAAAATATTTCTGTTGTTATGGGATAAGCAGGACTAGGAGTCAGAGAAAAATGTTCTCTAGTCCCAACTGTGTAAGTACCTAACTAAACCTTCTTAAATTATGTTTATTATGATATTTTATCTATTTATTTGAAAATGTAAATATACATTGTTTTCATAACATGATGTGTCGTGTCAATTAAAACTGAGTACTAAGTTTATTGAAAGTCAATAAATAGATAAAAAAATATCTATTATTTACTTTGTCCACACTCCAATTGAATATTAATAATAATAAATAATAATAATAATAAAAAAAAAAACAATAGTAAATTATCAACAACTTTTTATGCGATCTTGATTAAAATATTTTAATGTTAAGTTAATTTATTTAATTTAAATTTTAAATTACCAAAATTAAATTAATCTAACTTATAATAAAAATGCAATACTAATCAAGTATTTAAAAAATAAAATGCAATTAATTGTTAAAGTTGAGTTATATTTACTTTGATAACATTGGGATGTTTCATATTTTTTACCAAAGAAATAATAATGTTATACAATATATTACATAATTATGTTTCATAGCAGTAACTCAAATTGGAATTTTAATTATTATGCAAGCAGATATACTCGTATACTATCTATATTATTATAATAAAAAAAGATAGCCAATTTTCGATCAGTAATAGAACCAATATGCAGTCATGATTATGAATTGTAAATATTTTTGAAAAATATTATCATACAATATCAATTTGATTCATCGAACTCATCTGAACCGTAATTGAATGTAAATATAAGTATACAACCACCGGCATAGCTAAGGGTTGGATGGGGGGATGATTGCTCTCCAAAAGGTACCTATTTCTAAGATTTTAAAGGCATGTCTATAAATGTCTTAACGGTCTTACAAACATTTAGAGAATTGACTGATTTTTTTCAGAAACGCAGTAATATTATGGACTAGCTGACCCCGTGCACTACTTTGCCCGTAAAAAATGCCAAATATTATAATATACGATTCAAACGTTGAAGAAAAGATTTAATTTTAAATCGGTGGATAGTAACTTTTTTTCTTACGGGTAATAAAGTGTTAGCAAAAATAAACAAATATGTGGTTATAATTTTAATCGGTAAAAAATATAGTAATCAAATATCAAAATGTAGGTACAGGTTAAAATTATATTCAATCATAATAGCAATTTTATTTTATGTAAACACTAAAAAAATGGAACCTTTTATAAAACAAAATAGGTATATTAATTTCTACTATTACCATTATAATATTTATAACCAACGGGAACCATTTGTAAACAAAAAACAATTTTGATTTCCATCGTAAATCTTAAAATCATTGTGTGCAAGCAACTCTTTAAAATGAGAATTTTGGAAAATCCATTCTAAGAGCACCAATACATGGAATACACGAATAACCAAAATGTCAAGTCTATAGTTATCATAGTTTAGGCTCTACGTTAATCAGTCGGCCAGTCAGTCAGGACACGTTCGATTATATGATATAGGTAATACACAATTATATAATATATAATATAATATGCACCTCTATTTAATCACTGAATTATATTTTTATTTATTGCAGTATCACTATACAGATAATGCACAATAATAACAATGACTGATTTTCTCAGGAAATCATAATGTTGTAAGAGACTACTTAGTAGTTATTTAGATATATTTTTAAGGCTGACTTTTATTGCTTCTTGGGCAATGATAAATTAAAATAATAAATTAAGTGAAAATCACTGTATCTAAGCTATTTTTTAATATGTTCTATTTAGCACTTTAAATTGAAAACCTATGGTGCATTTTGATGTTGAAATTCTTCTAATTGTACGACAGCGCCATAATATGCATTTTTAATTCCAAACGGAGAGAAGAATGTATTGATTTTGCAATGTTACATATGTTGTTTATGAAAACACTTTTTACAGTAGAAAAAATGCTTTAAGCCAAGAACTTTTCTAAATAATTGGAAAAAAATAAAGTTCAACGGAAATTTTTACTTAAAATTTGTTTTCGACAAAATCTGTTGTCTCATTTTCTTATAACTTATTCTAAAACGAATGATCTACGATACTTGATATTTTCACCGGATCTTTGTATTGTAATTTTTAAAATATTTTGACTCTTTTTGGGCTATTTACAGGCTATTTTATATTTTTGATTTTTTTCTTTTAGTGTTTTTTCTATTAATGTTGATAAAAAATGTTTGCTCTGTCAAAAAACTTGAACATTTAATACAAGGTTTTTCATAAGTTATTATTACCTATAGCAATTCAAAATTATTATGGATATAGGAACGATTTTTTATAAGCATTTGAATTTAATATTTTGACAAAATTCGTCAAAATCACGAACGTTTGCAAATTATTTTATACTTAGTTAAACATTTATATAATGTTAAATTTTTATAGCTAAGACTTGAAAATCTAATAAAAGGTAATTAAAAAGGTAATGTAATAAAAAATATATCGACACAATTCTTTTTTATGGTAATTTTAGTTTAATTTTGGATGAAATCGACAAATTTAATGGATAATAATGATTTTGTTGTAATTTAAAAATATTACTCATGGGCAATTGAAACTTTTAACGTAATATTATATTATAAATATTATTATTACACAATGATTTGTTCAAAACATTTATTTTTATTAATTAGCAATTTCTATATCTAGGTAATGTCTTTTGTCATTACCTAAATTATCATCATTGACGATAACAAATATGTACTTATAATTATATTTCATAAATGTATTTATTTTTTATCAAATATGAACATTGATTATAATTTATAATATACATAGGTTACTTCATACTCGCTCCTAACCCCGGAAAGGTGTCACAAAGTTGTATTGTTTTAAACTATTTATATTGAATTTTTATTTTGGCAAATTCGTTTTTCACTTATCAAAATACCGTTTTTAATCATTCAACTGGTCGATCAAATTATACTTGTCCTAAAACCCCATTGTTATAAATATTCCTACGAGTTTCTTATTGGTATCTTGTAAAACAAACACTTCTGCAGTCCTGTTGGTTTCAAATAAAATAAATTTTAATCAAATTGTTTATCACGTGTTTATATTATACAACTTCCAACCAATAAACATTGAATACATTATCTTTAATGAAACACGGTGTGCATACTGAAGCTTGAAGCTTAAAAATTATTTACCATGTTTTGAGACAGAACAGCTTTAATAATGCTTTTTCCGCAGAGGAATATAATTTAGTCCTCTGACCTCAATTATTTTCTTTTAGACCAATTAATATTTTCAATTATTTTATTCATCAACATTTCGCAACGAATTCGTTTAACAGCAGTGTAGTTTTAATACGTCTATTCTCTTTTAAAGCGGAATTTATATCTATATATTATATTGTAATAGGTAATAAAAATAAAAATAAAATATTTAAAATGATCTTCGGCACAATGGAATATTATGGTAACATGAAAGGTATTAGGTTGTAATATTCAGTACTAGTAGGAAAAATATTCCTTTAGAAGTTTTATAATTACAACCTACTACTTTGTAAAATGTAGACTCCAGTCTACAGGGCTTTTATATGATATGCCGTGTATAATATAATATTAACAGAGAACACAATAGATAACTATAAGAACCTCAATAACTCGAACAACTTGCATTATTAAAGTAAACTAGAACAGTATAATATTAGGTACACAATTTAAGCCAGCAGTTATAGGACAAAATGTTCAATTTATTTTGCCGCCTATTTAGGTACGTTTGAAAAACATATAAACCGTTCAACATGGGGTACAAAATAACAGTATACCTACAACACCTACTACCTATATGCTTTTCCAAATTAAAATGTTTTGATTTGATTTTTAATTTGTTTAATTATTATTATAGTAGTGAACTTAAAAAAATCATAGCAGAATCGATTTTTTTATATTAGGAAATACGATATCATTGTTGCTTTGACATTTGTCTATATAATAATAACATAAGTTTGACAGTTCATGCATAGGTATAGCTATTTTATTATTATTATAGACACACAGATGATTAAGTAATTGCTTATAGGTATATGAAAAATCGTTAGAGCTAAAAAAAAAAAACTTTAGTGGAATTGCGTTAGCACTTATAGTAATATAAAATATGAATGACCAAACATTATTTTGGAAGGTTTGGATTTTAAAAAAGCACCGAAAAGTTTTGATTTTGTATTGACTAGACCCTCTCCAACCTTGAGTGGGCCAAATTTGAGATACGCTTTGGCATCGCGGGCCAACATTTTTAGAGGAATAGATTGGTTAAGAAATTGAAGAATAGATAATATTTATTTAAAAAAATGAATGTTTTTTGTATACTTTTTTTATTTTATAACGAGTTTTCTGTTATTAGTTAGTGTTATTAATTAGTATAATATAGGTATAAATTATTATTATAAGCTGTTATGAACAACACCAAAAAAAAAAAACTAATAAATTAATTTATGGTACTCGGAAATTAACAATATAAAATTATTTTCTGACGATCTAGCTTTATGCATCCCATATTGATCATCTCATCCTCAAGAGATACTTCGTAAATTTGAAACAACTGTGCGGCTTTTTTTGCAGTCATCTGGGTATTTAAGTCCTCTTTAAATGGGAAACTGATAAATGGGATCTTGAAGTCATTAAATCTTACATCAAAATCATCAACAACGGCTTTGATTTCTATCATATACTTTTCTATCCTTTTACATAGGTACTATCCATCAGATTACATGATACAAACATGTACATGTGGCTATACGATATCAGTGTATAATCTCGTTTTTCATAGTTATTTATTGCCTTTTTCTAAATCTAATTTTTATATTCGTGGGATATACAAAGATACACAAATTTACAAAAAAATAAATATTTTATTTGTTTTTTAAAAAAAATTTAAAAATTCAAGAAAATGCGAAAAGCTGAGTCTAAAGCTATGCATCCAAATAAACATTGAAAAAAGGAAAAAGTATAAAAAATACGTATAACATTTGAAAAAAAGGAAAAAATACACATAAAACTGTTCAGTTTTGCAAATTATAATTTAATTAGTTAAAAAAAAGGTCAGGATTAGCAATGGACTTACAGCATACTAAATAGGTTCATTATGTCCATAGTTCGTTTAGGATGGTGGGCTAAAGAAGAGGAAATATGACATAAGATATATATTGTATGTTTTGTATTAGTTTATCACCTATATTGGAATTAATAGTACATTAAATATAACAACAAAATATTTAAGAAGGTAATGATCAGATGATTTTGTAATTATTTATATATATCTGTACATTTTTAGTTTAATCTATGGCGTATGATTAAGTAGATACAAATATTTACACTTTCTATGAATTAAATTTTTTTTATGTGGGATATATCATAAATGTCTCGACCGAGACAAAGACCATATAATATTACTTTATGACTTTTGTAATAATAGTTATATATTTTATTTAAAATATTTTCAAGATTTTTATGACCAGGTATATATCCTGTCTACTGGATCAACAATTGTTTACGATTAATGTTGGCGCCATCGTAGCTCTTGCGATAACCGTCTGGTCGGCTACGATGACTCGCGTAGTCAATATATCGGAAGAAGAAAATTAAACTCATATAGTATGGTTAATACGTTTGTTGAATAACACTAATGTTTAAGGTGCCCAAAATAAATAATATAACATTATAACAATAATATGACAAATTGACAACGTCAAATGGCCGACGAAGACGTCTGTTTGTCACGGAGTGTATTAGAAAAGATTCCTGCACAATACGACTACGCAAATAGCAATAATAATAATAACAATAGGCAGAATAAATATAAAAATAATACTCTTATTATCAACATGTTGTGATTGCACAAAGATAACTTTTTAATTTTTTTTTGATTGAAAACGATTGATTAGATGTTATGGACGCGGTGCTTTAGATAGTTGCTTTGTACTTAAAATATATGACTTTTTTTTTTAAATCTTTAGAATAAAATTAAAAAGTTTAATTTTAAAACTAAATTAAAAATTGCTTAAGTTTCTATAGGCACTTAAATAAAATACAAGCTATTAATATTATTATACGCATAATAAACGCTTATTCGTATTTATCCACAGCAAATAATATTTAAAGATATTCATGGACCTTACATTCCATTTAAAAATACTTCCATTTCGATTATGTAATCCACTCGGCTTAAAGAGTCGTAAAATCATTTTGAAATATATTTTTAATATAATATATTAGACATCGCAAATTTACGAAATATCATGTTAGTGCTTTGTAAACAGTAATTATTGCGATCCTTTCTCCCAATCCTACAGCAGCGAGGGTGTGGGGATCATAAAACCGCCGAAGTTACGATACAACGTATCTATATACATTTGGACTTATTTCACAATTATTCACAAGCATAATAAATTTGTGTGATAATAAATTGCTTGGATGCTGACTGTTTCTAGCAAATACTATTATATGCTTTGACATTGTCATCATGTGCAGATTATATTGAATGGAAAGAAGTTTTGTTGTGCACCTAATGGGTATCGATTATTTTTAGTACAATAACGAAAATACAAAATAGTTTTATTAGAATTCTAAATTATTATTATTGAAGTATATCGGAATAATTAGATAAATAATTTTCTTGGTGTGATTGAACGATCGATTAATATGAAATTACTAGCTCAAACTTTCTAAACACATCTATAAGAAAATATAGAATCATGTTATCAAATATTAATGCTCAAAAATTAATAATATTACAACTTATTTGCAACACATTGATTATGCTACGATAGTATTACGATCGGTTTGTTATTTTATTAATACCTAATATTTATACACTAAAAAATGATTTCAGTCAAAATGTTACATCACATAGAACGTACGGTCGCGTATCGGATAGATCAAAGTAATTTATAAATTAAATATGGTAATTTAGTTGAATAGAGTTTTTGATGATCCAGTATGTACTTGGTAAGTTTAAGTGATATACAGGTAAAGTTTGGTATCTTTTGAACTGTTCATTAATCATTTGAATACTATTATATACAAGAACGAAATTATTTTAAAGTTAGATCATCTTCTCTCTCGGAGACTCGGTGGAGGCCACTTTGCAAGAGGAATAAAGAATGTACATTTACCGGCGTGGACAATTATATTAGTTCCTGGATATATTCTGGATGAAATATTTTATCAAACCTTTACTGAGCATCGCAAAAACAATCAAGCTATTATTACGTATAAAAATAATAAATTATGTAACTAATATTATTTAATAGCTTATAGTGCATAATATAATTTATAGTATCGGCAATAAAATAAACTATAAATAATAAACATGAATAAATAGCATTAAACTAGTGTCTATACATTTACGCGGTTTAAATTACCTATTATATAATATAGTATGCACGATTATAGGTAGATGGGTACCTAATACTTTTTTTAAATATTAACATAATAATAAATTAATAAATTAATAATAAGTAATTTATTTATTTATTTAAAATAACTACTTAATAGATGAGTTTATCAGTCAATCTAGAAATGAAAAAAAGGGGGGGGGGCTAGATGAAAACATTTACGATTATCAATTACTCCTAAATATAACATGTTTTGAGTATTATTGTATTGCCCCTCTTACCTCTTTACTTTAGTTAATAAATTGAAAATTAAGGTAATCTTTTCAGCCCCAATAGCCCCCCCCCCCCCCTTGTATCCACACCTGGGTATACGTAATTTACACGCATGTTATAGGTCAGGGATGGGCAACTGGCGGCCCGCGGGCCGAATCCGGCCCGTGTACCATTTTTCACCGGTCCGTGCTACATTTCAATTTAGTTTATAAAAATATATAATTTTAAGATTTTTCTGTATTTTATTTTATCATATAATATATCCATATAATGTTTATCGGAAAACGTAGATATAAATTCTTATCTAGTATTGAACTATTAAATGTAAATAATATTATATTATTTATAGTGGTATAGTAAACAATTAACATGAGGTTTTTTTTTTGCTTTCTATGTTCTCTGGCCCGCTAGATTTTTGCACATTTAAAATTGGCCCTCTAGTACCTAGCATTGAGTTGCCCATCCCTGTTATAGGTAATCAATACGGGCAGTCAATTATAGTTGTGTTCAACTGAACGATTTTTCGTTGGAGATTATTAACAAAGTATAACTCATCGATTTTAAAGGTTCTATAAAACTAAAAAAGAGTTTCCTCTCACCTATAACCCATAACAAATTATTCTTTTTTTTTCAAGTTATGATACCTAACAAGTTTACTTATTGTACTTTAACTATAATATTATATACTATTATAACTGAAACCAGGGTTACGCGATGCTATAGTTTAGTGCGATAGTGACTATTGCGAAAGTGCTCGATATAGGCGATAGCCACTTTCATGTAAGTGAAGTATCCACACTTTGCGTCTAACTCTAAACACACACCACATCGCGATAACCTTTATATAAATATTAATATAAAAATATATAAATATTAATTTATATAGGCTATCGTCTATCGCAATTCGTTTTACACGAAGATAGAAAGACTACACCCGATTGTACTATCAACTTTCGCGCATGCGTGATATAGTGCTCTATTGCAGTATAGTTCGATAGTTCACCTATCATGTTCACACGATGACACTCTCACAGTATCACGGGATGAGAGGAGCTTTCGTAATAATAACTATCGGCGATCGCACTGTCTTAAATATAAAAAAACTCATAGATTTTAAACAACTCACATTATAATATTTCATATTATTATGAGTAAGTAAATGTAAACCACCTGTAATCGTACACGAAATACCCATCTCAACAATAGGAGGACGCGCTATAATAACGCGATTAACGTGCGCTTAACTTTTATCCTTTGATCGAATGCTCCGTCGAAAACAAAACGTCATTTATTCGCCTATATAAGACGTGTAGTCGTCGTAACGCCGGAATCCTCTTTTATATATATTATTAATACCGATAAACCGCTCGGCTTTCGGCACGGTGAAAGTTTCACCTCTAGATGATCCGGAAAAACAGTTGGGATTATTATGGTCTCACTGCCGGTAATGGTTTTTTATAATGTCACAAATGCACATCCCAACGACCGCCGTGGTCGATACATACATCTCTATTATTATACCTACTACGCGAAAGTATCGTGTAATTAATAGGGTCTGTGGGTCAGGGATTGGGTCTATATTATAACCTGCGATCGTGTAGACATTTCGGCGTCGTGTATCCGCCTTGCCTCAGCGGTTCAAAATTTATTATCGGCGTGGTGGCCCGGTCCAATGCTCACACGACACGGCGCGTCCGACGATTTCGGTGTGATAAATTATCATTGGCTCGGTTCATTTTAATGATAATTCGAATAAATGTTATGTAGGCACATGGTTATCTACATACTAAAGGTTAGATGAGGAAAGATAATAGTTAACTAGGGGATAAAAGTTCATCGCGATCGGCCGAGTGATCGCTATTAACTGGCCAAACCGTCACAGACAATACCTCACGTTGCACCTACCTATTAATGAATTTCATGGTTGGTACAATAAATATACAGTAAATCTAAATTCAACTGTAATACTGTATATTAATTATGATTTTTCTACGAAAATAACAAAGTCACATATTTATATGTAATTTTAAAAACAGTAGTAGAAAATTACTCCTTCTAATAGAATATATTATTATATACGCAAAATATTTGACGTACATTTTTGAACTATAAGCAGTAGATAATATTATTATTGTATGTAATTTCTACTTCAAAAATCGTTTTCAGAAACAAAATAAAAACATACCTACACTTTTAAATCCAACACATTCCATTGTTTAGTTTAGATTAATAAGATTTGTTTACTTGTATACTAATTAGAGTAAGATGAGGAACACTCACTACCCACAAATATTCTAAGCCCTTGCGGGTTTCTAATTTCTATATGTTCCTAATAATATGTAACTTATGGTCTAAGGACTAAGATGAATATAATTAATGTAATATGATTCATGTTCATCTCAGCATAGCTGAAATAGTAGAATAATAAACATGTCCTTTGATTAGGGATTACGTGATTAGGAATACAACGTCATGACGACCTGATATTATTCATTTCTCGTATAAATTATGGATAGGTTATTCGTTTGTTCCATTTATAATTCCAAACTGTTCATTTTGGGGGTATTAGGTTTGGCTTGAAATGCGGATTGAAAATTGAAAATATTCTAACCAAACAAAATGCCTATAATATACCTGGTTTGGTCCGAATTTATAGATTACTAGCTGTTCAGCCCGGCATTGTCCGTGAAAAAGATTTGTTTTTTTTTTACCAATATATTTGTAAAAAAATGTATATGACATATTTCTACTGATAATAATAATAATATAATATGAAACCTATGGAAACCATTCTTAAATAAACAAAAAATATATTGTCGTGATATGAAAAAAATGCATGTGTGAGCTACTCATTATAGGGGTTGAAAAAATCCAAGTCTCAAGAAATCTATTGATATAACTTTTATTGAAAACAGTCCAGTAGTTTTTGAGTCCATTATAATTTCGGAAACCAACATTAATTTATGTCTAGGTATATAGATTTAGGCATTGTTAAACTTAATTCTATTTATTATTTATTTTGATGAATTTAATATGACTTGTTTTCAAAGTACAAATTCAATGAATGTAGTTATGTTGAATAAATGAAAACAATAAATATAAACCATATGAGTTAAAATAATTTGGATTTTTTTAAAAATTCGTTTCGTGTTTAAATAAAAACTTCGATTAGGTTTGGTTTTATTTTAAAAATTCAGGATTTTTTAACATCACTTATTTATACCATTATATCACAATAATACTATAATACTTACTTGACAGTAAAATAATTGTCAAATTTAGTTTGCTGAAGAATATTGTAAATTGAAATATTCCACTAAAGCCGGTCCCACGCACGACTAGTGTACTCGGTGAATATTCGTCAATCGTTTCGCTTCACGAGTCGTGTAGGAGGTATTTAATCGTAACGCATGGCGATTATTTTCACTAGCTGAACATGGTTTCCAATCGGTTGTTGGTAAAAGCGGCACAAATCAAAGGAAAATCGGTAAACATACGAGTCGTGTATAGGAAAGACATAATCGTAAAGTCAAAATACACTCAAGCATCGGCGATTATAATGCTCGCCGAGCACACGAGTCGTGTTTGATCGGCTTTAGATAAATGTGATTTTCGGAATTTTTAAATATATACTTATAAGACCATATTTTCAAATTCTTAAGATTTTTTTGTATTACTTGAGTGTCCTGTAGAGGTATCTACAAACTTCTGTTTTTAAAACTTAAATCCCCCTTTTCTACTGAAAATTATTCAGAAGATAATTTTTCTGAAAAATTTTACGTATCAGAATCAAAATTCGTACGAGTAGTTTTTAAGTTATTTAACTTTGTGTTCTAAGGTTAATAGGTCCATGGGTAATGGGTTTATAAGATATGGGGGCTACGGTGATTTGAAAATTGTAGTAATTAATATTAATCTATCAACATTAATAATTTTTAAAAATGGCCCTAGTGGCTTAGTATAATAAATACTAGTTTCAATATTACCTATATTTTATATTTTCGTAAAACCATTTTTAAGGACTATTATCCTTTGTACAAACATTTTAATAACTATAAGAAACTACTCATTCGAATTTTGAATTAGGTACATCAACATTTAAAAAAAAATTATATCCGCTAAATAATTTACAGTAAAAAAAGGGGTGGGGGTCTCATTTAAAAAACAGAAATTTGTACCCAACAGGACACTAATTAAGTAGTCAAAAATGTTCAAGAATTTGAAAAAAATTTTTAAAAAATTAAAGCAAGCGATACATTTATTGTGTACAAATAAGTATTCGGGTTAATAAAAAGTGATTCGGGGTTTACCATCAAACAATTTGTCACATGTCGAACGTTGAAGGTAGCTTTAGCTTTATTGACTCTTAATATTTTTATAAAATTATTATTAATTTGAATTGTGGTTTTCTTCATAAGACTTAGTGCAGGGATTTGTCCCACATATTTCGAGAAATATTCAAATTTTGAACATTATAATTTTGGTCTATGGATACCATAATATCTACAAATGCATAAGTACACACATACGAGACAGACTCGACCGAGGCACCCAATGTATCATGTTGAGTCCATGGACTCACATTAGAGCAGCGACAAGTTAAAACAACAGTGCAATACGTAGACTCAACGCTTTGCACTTACTACGCCCGTCACTTGCATCGACAGTAAAATATATAAATACAAAATGTTAATATTACAAATCCATTATATTATAATCGTACCAATAAGATCTTACAGAATTGAAACTTTGGGTAGAAAAACCTACTGACATGCACTGCCCAATCTTCAGACTTAGAGGATTCCATACATTTACCTATACCTACCTAAATTATACTGTACAAATTAAAAAATTTTAAAGTTTAACCGTTATTCTGCAAAATATTTGAACAGTGCAATTTTCTATATAAACATGCTCGGTTCATCATCGTTTTTGGGACGTGTTAATGTATCTTATCACTATATGTTGTATAATTTAGCACAATTCACAATTACGACAAAATATTAAACATGTGTGTTCTATGAATAAACAACATAACTATAATACCTACACGAGGTATTCATTTATCATTGGCCATGTTACAGAACTTAATAGTTATTTTGATTAAATAAAAAAATGGCTTCTGCAGATTATATTATATAATGAATAATGAAAAATATTATGATTCTATAAACATATTATATTATTAATTTTGAAGACAAATTGTTTTAATTTTCAAGCTAATAAATAGAATTATATAGATGTACAGTTGGTTCATAAAAGAATGTCTAGGTAGTTATCATATTATAATTTATAGGTACCGGAGTCGGTAATTTACGGCTTTAGTTAGATATAGACTATAAGTTATAATAAAAATATTAACGTTTATTATAATTTATAGAAAAACTGTTCCAACGAAAAAAAAAATCTTTAAATAGATTTAGGCATACCTTATATATAAAATGTATCAAATTTCAACATTCTTAAAGCGGAATAGTAATTTACTTTATACCAGATATTACACAAATTACATAACGTCGTTTAGAATGTTTATATGTGTTTTTTAAACAAAATATTATGCCTACCAGTTTTATGTTTGGTTTAGCTGTACAAGTGTACAGCTAGCTATAAATATTATAAATGTGAAATAAATGATGTATGGTATGCTAGAGATCTCCTCAACTATATTTATTCATTTTTTATTACGTTATTAATGATATGAGCATATGGCATACTAATATTTGTACACTTGTGCATATAGTATTCCGTTAATTTGTATAATTTTTTAAGATATTTTCCTTGATCATCAGCATCAGTGTGTGTATTTTTGAATTGTATATAATTTCTAGTTCCTACTAACCTCTGTCTTACGTGCACCTATGTATATTACTGTGGATCCACAAAAATTCTGGAGAATACCGCCGAAAACCAGTTTGTCCACAATGTCAAGTGTCAAGGTACACGCCTATGCGCAAAATTGTGTTCTTCCACAATTGGGAGTATATATTATATTCTTTACATAATTACGAGATAATAAAAATAAAATAAAATTGCATGTACACAAACATTGCAATTGTCACCTCAAAGCAGTATAGTAATAATAATAATAATAATAATAATAATAATAATAATGCCGAGAATAATAAAAATATGATAATAACCCAAACCGATCTCTCACGGATGGTAATGTGTTATTATAATAAATGATAGGTACTTTAAAACCAACTGTGAAATCGAATTTATCGTTTGAATATGGAAATCCAATTTCCAAGGTTGAGCTAAATAGATTTTATCCATGGCTAAATCATCTACGTGGAATTCCACAAACTCTATCAGGTAGAGCTGAATATTCTGATAATTATTTTAATATCATACACCTACCCATTATACCCATCGACAAAATTCATGGTTTGCTGTTTGGTGACCTTTCCAATTGACCAATAACATAATGATATATAACTAGCTAAACAAAAATTGTAATTCTCTATGCACAATACTAATATGTAGAAACCAGTTGGTATATTACTTATTGATTACAGTAAAAATAAACAGTACAATATTAGTGATATATAAAAATATGTTTACTATAAAATATAAATTAACAACTAAATAGTTTACAGAAAACATAATTTATTTTGTATTTGCGTTTGTCGTTAATCAGCCCTTATACATTTGTTTTAAAACAAAAATGGTTTGTTAATTAGGAACCGATTAGAAATCTTTTTAGTATAATCTAATAATCTATTATACATTGTAATGTATGCACAATGCACATTGTACCTAATCTACAACTGTTGTTAAAAAATATTGATCACGTAAATTTTCTATTTCTCGTTAATTTCTGTAATATTCTTTGCCTGTCTGATGATAAAGTGAACAAATCTCGTTTTCATTCAATTTGCATATAGCACTTCTATTGAAAAATTACAACTTGGCATCCTTCAAATCTATAAATTATAACTTGTAAATGACACACACCTAACTATATAATATGTGATTAGAAGGTATAACATTTTATTCGTTTAACTTTCAATTATCGTATGCATTTTAAAATGTGTTTTACATAATATTTACACTATAAATTACGATAAAAAATTGTCAGTTTATTGTGACATAGTTTTAAGAGGATGTCAGCGACTTAGCGCACTGTTTATTTTTCTCTCTGACCCATGAAAACATAGACAAAATGCATTCACCCAAAATAATTTTTTTTTACACTTTTGTTTATTTATTTAGAGTAAAATTACCTATTACAAAAATTATAGAGAACAACATTTTTGAGGGTATGATATAATAATTTATCTAAATATTGTCTAAAAAACCATTTAAACATAATTTATATTTACAATTTTTTTTTTCTTTTGGAAGTCGAATAGAAAGTAAATTATTAATAAAATATAAAACCCATATGTCAAACCCGCAAAAATATTATCCTGTATCATTTTTGTAATTGACGATTTTACTCTAAGATTACTCGAAAACCATAAAAACGATTTTACGTGGTAGCGTTGAAGCGTTTTACCATGTTGCGCGTGGATCTGAGAGAGAAAACAAATATTGCGCCGACATCATCTCGAATACTTACGAAACAAATGTTGGTGAGTGAATTTCAAATTCTTTCACTCGTGTAATTACTATCTGATAATCTAAAATTTATATTTTTATCAAACTAATTTGTACTTATTGTAGTTATTAGGTACCTATTCAATTTTTAACCATAGTAAAATGTAAAATTCTAGTACAACTCTGATAAGTATAACTATATCGATAGGCAAATATTATATATATATATATATATTTATATATATTAATTATTCAATTTATAAATGATCTTTTTTTTATTGTTGAAATTATAATATAATCTGTGTGAAAGTCTTGAGTTTTAATACAAACCAATTAAAATATTCAGTTTTCATGAATCAATGTATTATAGTTTATAGATACTATTTGAAAAAAGTACTTAAATTAATACAAATTTACACAATAAGATATAACTACGGTATATTATATGTTTTGATAATGCATATATACATTATGGCACCAATGATATAATATAGTAACATAATAGCTATGAATAGATTTATTTCTAATACATGTATAGGTACACACTACTTACTAACATGACTTGGCAGCATTTAAAATTTACCGCACATTAATCATGACTTCCATTTTCAAAATGTTAATGCTTACATATCCCCAGTTATATTATTCGACAAATTAGTAATTAAAGTAAAATAATTATAATGTCTGTGATGTGTGTTTGATCAATAATCCCAGACAATTTTCCATGAATCATGGTGATATAATTCATGCTTGTACTTAAAACTTACTGTAATTATTTAGATACAAACATCAACTATAATATTATATATTCGAATGTAGGTACATTAATAAATAGTATGACGGAACACTTTCACTAGCGATAAATCGGTATATTAAAAATATATCACGTGGGATCTATTTTGATGCTAATTTAAAGTTTTTTTTTTTTATATATCAATAAATTATTTAAACAATTTTTATTCTTATTACACATTTACCGATTGGTAGGCTTTGAAATGAACTGAATTAACGAAATATTAATACATGGTAGATGCATGTACATGCGATGTAGACACCTATTTGAAACATATACAATATTATACAAAGGTGCCATTTACGATTAATAATACCAACTATTATTTTATTAGCTATTATTCCATATTAAGTACAACTATTAATTGTTTAACATTTTTTTGAATGTTTGGCCGAACAATTGAAATTATCTACACGATGCATATTTTTTAGCGGTCAATTCCATGTAAAGGAATTAAAATTAAACATAATTATAGTACCTACTTACAATAATTGTATATCTCCATAAAACCCTTATAAATTGTATAAAACAATAACATTGATAGTTCCTTGTGAATATAGGTATTTCAACATAACACGAATATTTATTATTTACAAACATTCAGAAACTATATTATAGGTTTCTTAATATTTACCTATACAATTTCAATGTAAAATTACAATGTATAATTTTACATTGTATAATTACAATTTCAAAATATAAATTAATATCAATATTTCATCACGATAATACGTCAATAAATATTGTAGTCTTAAACTTTAAGTAGGTACAATGTAAGTGTAATGTTTTTAGTGTTTTTAAAGACGTGTGCTTGGAAATTGTATAACTTTTATAAACGAAATAAATAAAGACGAAATAGTTAATGTAATACACCTAATAATATATTGATAAGTTATCTATTTTTCAAATTTAATGTTTTGGCTTTCACTGTTCTGCTTGAATGTTTTTATTTAAAATTTAATATCAGGGTCTTAATTTTGTTTTAATAAGAAATGTAATTATTAATTAATTAATTATAGTCTATAATTAATTTACTCGGAGCAGTCAGTCCTAAAATCTAATTTTTTTTTTTTAGTTAAGGCTTAGACATTTAAGGTCATTAGCCGGAAGGTTACTTTTTAGTCAGTTATTACTGCGGGGGAGGGTACGGTTTGGGACACGTATATAGCGAGGATTTGTCACTAAAAACCAGGGTGGTCCTCCATCCGGGAACTAGTGACGCCGACCGATGCTTGACCTCAGAGCACGTTAGTGACTGAGGCCAACCACCGTGTCTTCTAAAATTTAATTACAAGTATAGAATTAACATATAATAAATATGAATATCGACGTGTATACCTAATTAACATTTCCTAAATAATTAATTTATCAATTTATGACAATAAGTATGTATTAAATTTGATTTTTTCATATCTTAAATGTAATTGAATAATTATATCAATATTAATAAGTTTTTAATTTTTTTTGATTGCTTCAATAGTATGATTTTTTTATTTAAATTATTATAATTTTGTTCTAACTTTTCACAGAGGGCTAGTTCAACATTTAAGTTTTTATAATTTAAAGTATTGATTTTTTGACAAAACAATTTAATTTTTTACTTCTACTTCAAATAATATTTAAATTTAGTTTAGATGAAAACTTTAGCAGGATACTTGCAGGATACTTGCAATAAAAGGTATAAAATAAATATTTAACAAGTTAGTTAGTTTGTACAGTAACATAGCCTGCAGTTATAATATTTTCTTTCACCAAAATGTATATACTTTAAACCTTATAAATAATAAAATATTAAAGTCAATCTTGTATTATTTATTTGAGTATACCATTGTAATATTATTATAGCTATTTACTTATTATTTCATTGAATGATTTATTTATATAATATTACATACCAATTGTTTTTAAACTATTATACTTTTAGTGTAAATATATGAGTTATGATTTTCATGATAGTTTAAACAACTAGAACATTTTTTTTAAATTCTCAATATGTTTAACATATTTTTTGATTCTTATAGATAGAATATAGTCATTAATATTTATTAAATTTTAGTCGCTCATCATGTAAAAAATAAATATCCCCATAAATAAACATTATTAAATAGATTTTATGATTATTTCAGACTGCAAGATATCGTGTACTAGCACAGCCATGAGCTATTACTAATTTACTCACTGAAAATCCCCTTACTAAAGTTGCTGCATTATAAATTCTTGGTGCTTACTGCTTAGATCTAGGAGTCTATAAGAAAGTTCTTGATGGTATGACAGTCTATAAGGAGTATTCTCATGGACGTGCCAGGTTTCAATGCATTATTAATGATTTGAACAGATACACTGGCATATTATAGAGTTGATTTGAGTATTTGACACTGAAAACAGCTATTATGTCATTTGTAAATGCTGTTCTAAGTTATGGACAAGGACAAGAAAGTTTAATTCAGATTGCATTTGAGATATGAATTTCTACAGTTTGGGCTTAAGAATATTATTAATAAGTTAAGAGAACATGTGAATCAGACATGTATTTCTTTGAGATGGTTCGTAATGAAGATGAAAATGAATTAGCAAGACAATTTTAACAGGTTTTTAAAGTTTTTTACTTGACGAACATGTTTTATTTGTATTTTAATTACAGGAGCCAGTACATACTCGAAGCGCTACTTCTGTGTTTGGCTTACTACGCAGAAAATTAAGCCGTTCTCCAGCATATCCTCACTTCTTTTCACTTTTCCAGAATTTTTTATTATTGTCCTGTAAGTAATCGAATAATACACATCTGATTAGTCAAACATAGTTTTAATATTATAGTTGTATATGGAATAAGCCTTTCACAGTACTGGCTTTTGTTTGGTCGTATTGTACAATAGATTGGTAAATCTTCAAACTGATGCTGGTGCTAATAATGAATTAGTATTAGTGTCAAAGATAATATTAAACTGTAAGTAATTAAGAAAATAGTAAATGGAAATAATTCGATTTTAGTTACTATGTTGGTTTCATAAGATTCATGAATTTTGTATATACTTTTGGGAGATATGGAAGCTAGTATTTTAAGGTTTGAAGAAAGTTACATCACAGGATAACATGTGAGTAAAGGGAAAGAATAAAGCTAAAAACAATATTTACTAATAAAAGATTACCAGATTATGCTTAAGTTAATTTTAGCGTGCCTTCTATTCCTATGCCTTCGCCACCACCACAACCAATGACTAAAATTTGTGTTCCGATTCCACCTCCAGCACCACTTTAAGCACCACCTCTAGTTCTTGCTCTTTTTTAGCAAGTAAAGCAGAAACACGGGCATTTGCTCTTTCGAGTTCTTCGGTTTTATATTAAGCAGCATCATGTTCTACTTCTTTAACTAAACTGCAACAAAACAACTATGCATGAATACATAGCAATAATATTATAATAAAGTTATGTTCGACAAATTAGCATAGCAACGATTATTAATTGATTACTTATGGGGCAATAAAAAAAAATATATAACAATAATATTATAATAAAGTTATGTTCGATAAATTAGCATAGCATCGATTATTAATTGATTACTTATGGGGCAATAAAAAAAAATTTAATCCAAATAGTACTTAATTTACGAATTTTAAGACTAAAGACAAACATTTTAATTTTTAAACAATGCTAAAATTTGAAGGAAAAAAGTTTTGATTTCACATTATCTATATTTCAAAAATACGTAGTATCGTAACATAATTCATGGTATTTAAAAATATTTTGATGGTTTTGTTTTTAATGTTTAACTCAAATTTGTATTTGTTTTTCATGAAGTTATTAAGAAACTTTTATATACACAAAAATAGTAATTTATTTTTCTCTGTCAACCACGGCTATCCACTAGAACTAGATACCTAACCGTGGTCTAAACCCACCAATTTTTACACATCAAACCAAAATCTTGTGTAAACTTTCAAAAATGTAATACAATATCACATAAATGTTTTCTTTATTTATTTATGGCCAAAAGTGGCTCTTAGAATTGTACATTATAGCCAACGTCTTTGAGTCTAGTATACAAGAAGACATTTATTACCAGGATCGGAGAAGTTGAAGGCATTATAAAAATTTTGATGCAAGTTTCACGTGAAGTAGAGTAGACGTTAAAGAAAACTATTAGAAATTGTGTTAGAACTCGGAAACTATGTTATGAACAAAGAAGCAAGAGGCTATGCACGGGGTTTTCGTTTATCATCTCTAGACGGACTTACAGAAACAGAAGTTCAGTTAGACCGGCTGACTGCGAGGTTTTGGCTCACCAATAACGTCTACCACAACACCATAGAATAATAGTATGTTCTATGACAAGACTTGCTACTCGTCGGTTCCCCCCGCGACGGTTGGCACCATCAATTGTACCGACCACCGACCATAGTACCGTATAGTGGTCCGTCATGGCTTAGCGTCCTTCTCGGCGAGGTGCGAGATTTGTCCGGTCAAGACGTTGCGGCGTCGGCAAAAGGCCCACCATGAATCATGATAAAATAATTTATCATGGGCACTTGGTCTCTGCTCGTCGTCCGCTCGACATGTATAACACGTCCGTGCTCACGCTGTGTTCTCACGCGATAAACTATGCGCTCGACTCCGTGCACCCGAGCTGTTCATTACAAAGTGCCACACGGACACAAATTACGCCCCTGCTATGTTCTGCGACCGACCGACATTCCCACGTCCTACACACAGCGTGCCCTAGACCGTTCGCTTATATTTTAAAAGCCTCACGAATCCTCTCGCGCGACGACCGACACGCGTAACGCCACATCGCGCCGAGTGCCGACTATTGGACTAGGCTTGTAGAATAATATAGTTAAATGTAATATAACATATTGATAAGTTATTAGATTTTTCAATTTTCCAATAGGCTATAGATATGAAGTTGGCTAAAGTAGCAGTTGGCGTTTTTTATACCTTGGAGTATCTACAATTTATAGAAGAAACACATACCACGCGTGTGTGAAATTGTTACTGTGCATTAAGTCGATTCGGTAGTTAGAATATAAAGTATAGTCATATTATAAAGTATAAACTACTGTTCAGTCAGTATTAGGGTAATGTGCATTAATTATTTAATATAATTCACGAAATCTCATTAACGATAGCCTATTATTAACATAATAACCGGCGATATAAAATATTTTCAATTTGAATTTTGAATGTAATAACTAACAAGGATGATGATAAATAATAATAATATTATACTACTTAAAACACGTTTTAGGGATTTTCAGGAATTCGTCTCGCTAATGGATCAAGACAGTAATAATAATAATAATAATAATAATAATAATAATATAACAAATAAAAAAACGTATTCTTCGACTATTGTCTTCTCCAAACGAAACCGATAAAAAAAATGGTCGTTGGCCGAGGACTGTACTACATTGCGTGTGTATATACACCTACCCGCTACAACATACCTATATGTATACAATTTATATATTATAATATATGTATATACGACGTGAGACATTATTGTACGAGATCCAGCCCGGCCGAGACAATGAATAAATTGCACGTGCACTGGTTGCACATTATTATTATTATCATGCAGACGTTGGAGGTTTTTTTCTCTCCCTATAAAATATATCCTCTGGATGGATCTGCCCACAGCCGCCGACGCAGTGGCCACGACTGCGCGGCGGGCGTGAGCGAGACGAAGAAAGAACAGAGGCGACCACCCGCGGCTATACCTGATAATTGTTATAATATTATTATTATTTGGGTAAATTGTTACAATTTCCGTCATCACCACTACTACCACTATACCAACCAATGTTTACCGGATACCAATGATAATGTATATAATATTATAATATATAATCCCGACATTCCGTCTGTACGCGTTTTCTTCGTCTCTTGGGGATGGGTATGCGTGGAATCATGACGCACGCATCGCAGATATTATGTCTAAGTTGCATATGGACTAAGACCGAACGTGATTTGACGGACTATTCACCACCATAGTTTACACTTTATAACACTTGATTATTGCGCATTATGTACGGGTTGAATGAATAGGAGAGAATTTCGACTAAAACCGATAGCTTACAGAGCTTAAACTTTCAACAATTAACGGAGCAGCAACTACTATGATCTCTATATATATGATTTTGGTCGTTAAAAGCTTATATCACTAACTATATTATAAGCATATGCACATGTATATATTTTATACAAAATATAAAAATAAAAATATGGCACACAAGTTTTGGAAGGTTGTATTGATTAGGTATAGTATGTAGTTCGCTAATTCGTTTAATGAACGTTATACGACTGTAATTATTATTATCACAACACTATATTCTGTGTCAAACCAAAGATTTTCAAGACAGTCGAAATATGACGTAATTATTGATAAAATAGTAGTGATATACATTTTCGAAAATAAATAAAATATGTTTTAAGTCTGCAAATTCGAACGTTCGTACGATGTTTAATGTGTCGAAGGGGACGCATTTTAAATGGTTTCATAATCGGTTAAGGGGCCTGAGTTCCATTTCGTCTCCATCACTCGCTCTGCTTTTTGACTGTCCACCCACTACATACCAAACTGTACATTATAGTTATTTATGACTGTTTCATTAAAATAACTTCAATATTACAGTATATAATATACCTATATGGGTACCATACGTAATCCAAACCGGATCTACAATCAGTGATCAGATCTGCGGCAACGAACGGTTCGGTCCCGAGAGTATAAAAACAAACGATGTACAAGAATTAGTAGTGGCATCCTACCTATATTATAATATTGTGCGTGCGTGTTTAATCTGATGTTTCGTATGTAATATGGTTCAATGGCCATCTTCAGAGTTGTGTGTTCACTATATTATGCCGCGGCTGCGGGCGTCATACCTATACCTATGTCTCGTACGACTGCGAACAGAGCGACAGACCAAATAAAACTTCAGGCCGAGGATAACTGCTGCAGCTATATTATAGTCACAACGCTGCTCATTTATCCACGCGGTGCTCGTAAAAATGAAATAAACAATCATTTGAAAATAATCAAACAACAACAACAACACGTTTGGTAAAAGAGGATTGCTATTGAGCAATACCTACTAAAAATATCACGAAAATAACTCATCATGAGTTGTACATAATTTGTTCTACATTGACAGGAATGGTGTTTATGATGGTTTTGCAGTTGTCTTATTATGTCATGACGACTGCAGTTAATTAAATAGTTTTAAACGCACGGCGATGATAATTTAAACAGTTAATTAAGATATGAGATGAATACGTTTAAATTACAAACAATTATTTGTACCTGCCCAATGTGCGCCGATTACATTCGGTTGAGTGGTTTTCGGGATGCGTAATACGGAAACTCCTTAAACTTCAATTATTTACGTGTAGATAGAAATAAAGTTTGTACAGAATAAAACATATACGATATACCTTTATGCCGTTTTTAGTTTATTTGGATCACATACGCGAGAATTGAAATTATTTAAAATATACTTTGCAGACTATATATTATTTCATATTATAGTGGCTACTATCATATATGACTTTGATACTATCGCGAATATTTGTATAAGTTTTGTTGAATAATACAATATCATTAACTTTTACAGATAATATGGGACAAGAGTACTAGTAAATAATATTACATAGTTTAATTTTACAGTTTTTGCCTAGATGGGATAGCAGTTAGTTAGGTACCTATGTAAATTATACTCAACGCGTAGAATTAATTTTAAATGAATAAATAAACTTTTCACTTCATGCTGAACTAGTGAATAAAAAAATACTATAGATAAATGCCTTTTACTAACCTACACAATTTTGAATACATAAATTGAGGAAATAATGTCTAAGGTGTAACATTATAGCTTAATGAAATTTATTAGTGAATGACATTATTTATGGACAATCGTATTATTCGTACGTATTACTGTTAAGTAGAAAAAAATATCGTAACGTGTAATAATCGCAGAATACATTTTACCTATAAGTGATTAAGTCGCTTTAAACATTTAAATTCAAGGTTTGAATAAGGTAAGGATTTGTATTTTCTAATGAATTTATATTATAATATTCTATGGTAATATTATCATTACCTAATGATAATGTTTTGTAATATCTATGGGAAACAAATGTATACCAATAAATATTATTCAAATAATTTTTTTTCATAGCGTTTTAAACAACTCGCTGAATACTAAAATAATAATACTCAGTTAATATACCAAGAATTCTAGTTTAGAGCCAACACAAAAGTTGATTTTATAAATATAAAATAATATACAATATTTTGTAGTTATCAAATTAACTATTTATTTTGTAATTCATCACACGATGTTTGATCCTAATCGTTTTTCATTAAATTCGTAACACCAATCAGGTTTACAGAGACTATAATGATGAATTTCAAATTATCATCTTGTTTACAATAATTTGCAAGAAAATTATAGGTATAGCTGTTTCGTGCGTTTTGATGAAACATTAGTAATTTAAAGTCATATAAGTGAGATATTAAAATAATGACTATGGATAATGTAAGTAGGTACGAGGTACCTATTATAGGTATGTGTGAATTTAATTTTTCTAAATTTTTTCAAAACAAAAAATTTATTGAATCGTAACAAATTAACTGTTAAGTGTTGTGATAGTATTATGTATTCATGTCTACGAAACTAAAGCACGTACGTTTTATACATAATAATGGGTGTAGTCGTTGTCCATTGCCAAGTTTTGAAGAACTACACATACCTATAATATTGTTTCGTTCATCATCATTTTTATTACCGGTGGTGCATTTTAGATGTTCGTTGTACTGTGACGCCCACACTAATTTTCCCGGAAAAAATGTGTAAAGTTGCTTAACTAAAAACTCACCAACATGGATTTTAATCTCATATGACTGGCGAGGAGTGGAGTGAGTGGTACGCGAATGTAATGAGAAACTGGCCGTGGTAATACAAATTGTACACACGGACAAAAATAATTATACATAATAATATTAGTATTTACCTAATCAATTATAGGTACATACCGTGCGGCACTCGGATAACAAATTTGGCTCCCGACATATTATTTTATTATTGGCATTGCTTGTATTATCACTGTCGAGCAGTGTTGGGAATTATCTAGATAAAATTATCTAGATAAATTATCTAGATAAGATTTTTTGAAAAAAATTATCTTTTAGAGTATCTAGATAATTATGTTACGATTTATCTAATGTTCATCTTAGATAAAAAATTGGCTTATCTAGATAAATTTATCTAGATAAATATTATAGTACCCCTACAAAATTATAAAACCTAAGTTACTAAAGTTCTTAAATAATATAAATTATTTATAAAATTAGAAGAATGTATATTTCTTGTTATTATTGTCAACGACGGTATTACGATAATACGAGAACCTATGTGCGGGCATGCACTATACATCGTTCTCTACTAGCCATAAATCATGAGCTTATTACAATTAATTAGGTATAGGTTTATTTCCCCATCCATTTTAAAAATAAATTAAAATTAACTTCGTAGAAATGAGAACGCACCAGAACGCTGATGAAAACCGTTTGAACCTCTGATAACGATGCGTCGATGCGCGATGCAGTGCGTTTTTTGAAATAGTATTATAGCATATTATTTCATAAGACTAAATTTAAAGTTAAGACAATTTAGATCAGTACCCCTTATAGACCATAGTCCATAGTAGTATAGTTTATTACCCCCTCAATTCTCATCGACCATAGTAGTATAGTTTAGTAGCCTCATATTTTATTTGATCAGTTGATTACCCATACCATCATAATTTAATATATGTAAATTTATTATACTAGGTAATGTTCAGTATCTAAAAATACATAGGTAGTTTTATGTCTTAAATTTAAAAAATACAATATCATTTTGCTACTTGATAGTAGCACCTTGCTACTATGGCTTATATGGTCACAAATCCTATATTTTTGACTTAACAAATCAATTTTGTTATTACATAAAATGTATCACAATTGAAATTTACTTTTCATTATAGTTAGGTATATTAAATATATTTTTAAAATAAGTATAAAAAATAATAACCAAAAAGCTACGCCTAACTGATCTAAGTAACTTAAACAAGGCTATATTGTATACAGGTACTAATATTATTATTATTATTATTATTATTATTAAAATTATTGAAAATATTTTTTTTTATTAATATTTTGCAGTTGTAATTTTATAATTTGTATTTTGTTTTATAAACTATGAAAAATGTTGTATTCAATAATAAAACAATACGCTTATATTTTAGCATTCAACTATTTCTTACCAAACATTGATTATAATGTAATATTTACTATTTATATGTTTTTTAAATATTTAAGGTGAAGTTTATCCTTTTTTATATTGGTTTAATATGATTTACAAGTGGCTATAGCCTATAAGTGCATACAGAGGCATTTGACAATATTTATTTAGAACCAACTTTTCCTCGAGATAATACAAATAAATAATTTTTTACTCGATTAGTTTGTATTAAAATGTATAAATTATTAATAATTCATTATTGTATGCATTTGTATAACTAAGTAGGGGTACAATTATTAAAGTACCTATTAAAGAATAAAGTGTCACCTAACAACATAGTTTTGAACATTCAAACCAATACCAGTATTCCAAGTATTGGTTTAAATGTTTTGGTGTTTCATTCTTATAGCTATAATATTCAAATAGTTACATTTGAAGGCTCAATCCGTTGTTATTATAAATATTATGTCATTATATTAATATATATCTAATATTACAAAAATACTAAAAAACATTAAAAATAAGTGTAAAAAAATGATATTTATCTAGATATTTATCTAGATAAATGTATTGTTGTATTTATCTTTATCTAGATAAATTACATTTATGTTATCTTTATTTTTATCTAGATAATATTTTGTTAAAATTATCTTATCTTATCTAGATAATTTTTTAGTTATCTATTCCCAACACTGCTGTCGAGAGCGCTGACATTATACGCACGTTTGTACATAATAATCATAACAATGTATTGTAATAATGTGACGTACATAGCTCGTTTATCTGCTGTGTTGACGTTGAGACGGTTATTGTTGAGAAGATGCGTATTATAGTGCCTACTATTAGTAGGCACCGATATTAAACGGACTATTTTCACTTGTTTCTTTGTAAAATAAATACAATAATTTGTGTTTATCTACACAATATTACATTAAACTTAAATAAACATAATGGTTACGTCTGATATGCATGCGCTTCCGGCTGGGAACGACTTGGGCCCGAAGCGATGTTGTCGATTCTACGACAATGGCCACCGACGGACTTAAGTCGATTAGTCTGCAGATTACTGCGAGCTAATTGCCAGTTTAGGGGTGGGACAAAACTTTGAAGTGCTCTACTCGTATTTATAGGAACCCTAGACTCCTAGCGGCTAGCAATGACGACGTATAGGTGATGCGATGTATTGTTTTTGGACTGAGTAAAATATATTATATGATTTATATTATAAGCCAATTTCATTCTAATATTAAATTAATAATTAATTATGACGAGTAATACCGTCCACGGAAACAGTGTGTCTTAACTTTTATGCACTAAATATTTGGAACTAACTATTGTATTATTGTTTGTGCGTCGTACACCGTGTTGAAGCTATCTGTATTTGGGCTTGCTACATCAAGTTTGTTCAAAACCAAATACACATTGATATAAGTTATAACTTACATACATAGGCAAAATTAGACTGTAATAATAGACTGTAATTAGACTGTCTAATAATATGTAAGACAATAAACCGACAAAAAATAACGAAAACACAGCCAGTGAGTATATTTTTGCGGGAAATCAATTTCAGATTGTGTGAAACATACGGCTATAATTATACCTACCTAATACTATATCATCGTATCGTCGGGCCACTGATTAATAATGACTATACTAATAAGTAAGCTACCCGTATAATTACCCAGCATTAATACCCACGAACCTTCCAGCTTCTTCTTTACCCGTTAAACGTCTACTACACTTAAACGAGACACGTAGATCAGACCCGTCATCATCAGCATATTATTAATATTATTATTGTTATTATTATCCTTATTATTATTATTATTTTATCGTGTGTACGGTAACGTCGCTGTGTAAAAAAATAACGTCCGTGAAGTTAGCACCCCACTTTGAATGAACTTCAGACCAGTGGCAATATTACATTTTGTACAATCTATTTGCAACGGTTTGTAACGAAAATTTTGAAATTTGCAACACCACTCGTTGTCTGCAGGAGAATTCGCCAATTCGATTTCGGTTGGGGATGCCAAATTCATGCAGCACACCCACATTCAGTAAACAACTGACTTCAAAATCAGTTCCGATGTTTAGCAACGCCAAGTTTTGTTAAGGGTTCCAAATATTAACGTAGAATTATTATAACCATTTTGGGTTAATGACTTCAACTAGCCTTAATATTTTTCAATGCATTTGCAAAAATGTGCATCAACAATTATTTTGAAATTTTCATCTCACCCTTACCACGGAAAAACCAATCAGTAAAAACTTTATGCATTTACGGTCCTAAATAAGTGTTTCGACCATAGTAAAAAGAGACACGTGAATGTGTAAAACTAATTATATATATGTTCATAGTTGTTTTTTGAGGGAATATAAAATGAATATATGCGTGCGCAAAATAAAAAGTGAATTGTATTGCTGGTTCTATATAAAATTAATTGGAACCGATTCATAAGTGTCAAGTTGAATGATACATGCCATATGTTATGTTTAAGACTTTAAGTAGATCACATTTCTTTTACATTTAAATACATTATTATATTATTTATAACTTTATAGTGTTTCTTCATAATTTTTGTAACCACAATACGATCACGAATGTCGTGGAAAATTCCTACGACAAAACATAGAACGTAAAATAAATCATTGTACATTATTACATTTTTATATTCATTTTATATAATATAATATATTAATATTATAATCTTTTTTGTAGCATTAGTTCTAGATTTGATGGAACAGTTTATTCACGAAATGTTTGAAAGTTAAAATATTTATATTATGTAAATATGTAATACGCGTGACTCTTTATAATTTTTTAAACAGTATATTTCACGCTCAATATCAAATATATTTAGACGGTTTCATAATATCAAAACATAATTTGTTGTGCAGAACTATTTGATACTGTTGAGTGTAGGTAGTAGTTCTGCATACGGAACTGTAAGCAACGCAGATAAGAACTTTTTTTTTAATTGTTGAGATTACATTAAAATATGTTATATATATGTATGTTGTTTAACTTCATAGTTATAAAAAATATAAATTTATAGATTCACTAAACATGCTTATAGTGCTCGCCCCCCTCTTTATCTGCTATTATTTAATAAGGCTTCTGTTTAAAATTTTGATTTTTTGCAATTACCTAAAGATCATATTTCCTCCTAATACTTAGACCTTTTATACCATTAATAAATTGTAGAGTGTCCTGTAGGCTATAGTGATACAAACTTCTTATTAAAAATAAGAGCCAACCCTTTTTTTTGTAAATTATTAAACACGTGGTTTTTGTTTAAAAGTTGATGCATATAAATTGAAATTGGAACGAACAGTTTTTGAGTTATTAAACTTCACATACTGCGGATTACTCCTTACTGAAGAATTATTACTCTTAATAATGGTTTTCATCATCAAATATAAAATATATGTATTATTTAGACTACTCAGTCTAAAACCTACTTATTACACTCCGGTTTTTAAAACATAAAATGCTTATATTATAATTAATTATGATAATTTTTAAATCATCATAAGTACTAAGTAGGTTTGCATACCTATGAAACTATTATCATGGACTATAATTATTAATTAAAGCTTAATAATTTTGAGAAATTACTCGTTCTAGTTTTAACTTGTACACAATATATACCAGATACCTACATGATACGTCATCATTTTAATAATTTTCTAAACAATTGTTTAGTAAAAATGGGTAGTTTTCATTTGAAAAAGAAGAAAGTTTATATCGACACATAAGTCTTAATCGGTATAAAAAATATATCATAACTCAAGTATAGAACAAACCTTCTCTATAAGTATCTGGAAATTTGGTTTTTAAGTAAACTTAAAAATTCCAAACTTCAGGGTTTAAATAAAAGCATTACTATTGGATAAAAGTGGCATGAGCAGGCTTGGGGTGGATCACTCTGTATTATAACAATATACATTTTTAACCGAGTTTTAGCTGGTTTTTTTCAATCTAAGCTTAGTTTTCTTATGCGATGATATGTGATTGCTTTTAGAAATATAAAGACATATGTTTTGAGTTAAATTTCAGTTATGTTTTTATTTTAAAAAATACTTTGAATTTTTAATTTTGACTTTTAAAAGTACCAACTAGATTTTCCTACCAGAAAATATATTGAAGTTAATTATCATAGCATTTTTATACTATAAATCATGTATACACGAAAAAAAACATACACATCGTTGTGGAATCTATACATTCATCATGCCACTCAGAATTTAAAATACAACAGGAATTTTTAACAAAATAATTACCTATATTATTTTATATTTATCAGTATTTAATTGATTAAAGTCACGAAAAGAATCAGGAAAAGATATTTAATCGTTTTTTTAAATCTACATAGTCAATGAAACAAAAAATAACAAATAACAAATTATGATATAATCTTATTCAAATTATATTTTTTTAAAAAACAAATTATGATTGATTATATTATATTATATATTTATCTAATTATAAGTAATTATTGTATTTTTAAATACTTAAAAACATACTTAATAATATTTCGTTAATGTCGGAGGTAAAAAATTTTATATTACATAATACATATACCAATTGCTAAAACATTAATAAATGAATCATATGCGAATAAAAAATGGCTTTCAATATTGATTACGGAAAAAACCGTTTTTTATTTTAGGATAGATTCTATTATATAAGCTTATAGGATTAACAGAAAAGAATAAGAATAGTAGATGGTAGTAAATTATGTAATACATATCAATTATTATTAAACTCGTTGAAAAAATTTGCGTTAATGTAATTAAGAAGTTGAACTTGTACTTCTTAACGGTCATAATGGTTTTATTTTTTACTGAAATAAAGTTCAAATAAAATGACTATGTTATGAAAGTATGATAATCTGATTTAAGTCATTCTATCATTGGAAATCGTGTCCTATTTAGTTGATCTAAATAATTAGATAAATTATAATTATAAAATCAACAACCTTTAAGATTAAGACAATGGTTAGGTTAGGCAACCGCAACCATGATTAGTAAATAGTAGGTAGGTACCTACTTATTGAATGTTTATCATAATAATTTACATTTATCTGAATAGTTTATATCTATAAATAAACGGATCAAATCATTAGTAGGTACTTATATAGTAGTATAATAATAGATAATATAACCTACCTATGTAAATTTCTGTATGAAGCATACATTTATTGTATTAGACCGGATTTTGATTATAGTACCTATAACTACTACCTAGGTATACATTAAAATTCACGAAGCAATTAAATGACGGAATTAATATAATGCAATAAGTTGTATTTCAAAAATATTTTATAGTTCGTTAGTTTATATTTTATGCGTTATAAGCCATTTATTTTATATTATAATAATTCTGGATTCCATGCCTACAGATTTTGTAAAATTAAGTCACATATGAAGTTAGGTTAGGTAGGGACAGTCATTCGAACCCATTATTATAATTCATACCCAGTTATTAGGTCGAATTTAATTTAACAATGACATATGATTAAGTTTAAGAGTTTAACTGTTTAAAACTGTCGGAGACAGGAACCTGCTTAAAGTTGCGAAAATTCAGGTACGTGGTGTGTCAGCCATACGATAAGCCAACTATGAATAAAATTAAACCATTTCGATAATAAAAAATGACAGTCAAAACTCTCACTGCTTGTAGAGTAGTCAGATATTGATAATTTATTTTTTATGAATATTATTAAATTATTATGAAAATTATTATGCTATTATTACTATTGACTTATGCTACCTACCCGAGGAATTTATAAAAAATTTACAATAAGTTACACAATTGTTTAGAGATGTAGTTTTATAACTTTATTTTTACTCTATAGAAAAATTTTTGGAAATAGTTCCTAAGTAATGAGTAAAATGTTACGGTTACTCATAGTAAAATTAAATGTACTTTAATTTTAAATTCGATTTTTGTTGTATGGTTTTAATCTGGTTCTGTATAAATTTAATTAATAATTATTGTATACCGACAACATAATTATATGTACTTCACAAAAAAAATTAAGCGCAAGCTATACATTTGTATGTGTTTAGTTTACTTCAACACTTTATCATTCAGTTCTGTTTTTTATAGGATTTAAAGTATTTGTGAAAATAATACGAAAATAATAATGCTTGGTTTTATATATTTTTTTTAGAAAAAGTGAACCTACTTATTATAGTGTTTGTGAAGTCTTTGATTTAACGTTTAACTTGAACGTATGCGAGAAAGAGTTTAAAGTGGTTTGGCTCACTTATATAAATATTTCACCCTTAAAATATGGCCTGTTGATAAAATAAAAAAAACACTTTAGGCAAATGTCCAATAGGTTTTTCGATACGGTCAACGGACTAATAGATGGGACGTATAGTTTACTACACGACGCCTTTGGTTCTTAAACAATGATCCGGTTGTACACAGACTTACGGTTGTCCGAGTTGAAATACAGCTCTATCTGTTAACATCTGCAGACGGAATTTATCATATGCGCACCGTTTTTCGTATAGTGGTAATAATAATAATAAAATAATAATAATATGTTGGGAATTCTTTCGGTGAGTCGTGATGTGTGCAGAAACGAGACAATCGCAAATCCTGTTTCTGTGTTCTTTTTTCGAATTTCAAAACTAGTTCTCGGGTCTTCCCGACACAGAGCCTGCACAGAGCCATTTGCATATACGCGTATCTGTATAGTTTATGGCATCGTTTTTTTTTTTTCCTCTTTCTTTTTTTTTTTCCAGGCTATCTGCCAGCTGAGCTTATAATGGTCTCGACCGTACAACCCGGGTGTGCAATAAAACTATAAAAGACACAGCATGTATATATAAACTACCTATATCTAATAATATATACGTGTGTATAGCATATACTGTATAGTCGCCGCAGTGTATGTGCTGTATAAAAAACACGGTAGCCATAACCAAAACTGCCGGTAGAATGAAAAATTAATATCAACGATATTTATGACCGTCCCGAGTAGGAAACGTTCTGAAAGTCAGAAGTGTTCGCATCACACACTTGGGATTATGTACAAATGATTGATTTAACAGTGACATTTTTTTTCCTCCCGAGTTCAATTTTACTATAGGATGTACCAATAGACTATTGGAAACGTATATAATCCGTCTATTTGACAAATCGACATATTTATCATTATAAATTGTCTGACTATAAATCTAAAAGAGTACAGCTACGGTATTGTAGTTTGCACTTTGTTTCATTCAACAATACTTTCCTATAACACCTATAGGTAAATAATATTTTGTATTGGTGTAGGAGGTATGATTAAACGAATCATGTTTTCCACATTGTATAGTATGTGTTATGCAGTGAAAACTGTTTGAACAGGGTTTGAGTTGAACACAAGGAATTTGAGAAAATATACTACTTAAGGGTTTTTAAATTTCATCTGAGTAGTGAGTACCATTTATAATATTATGTCAGATAGGTTGTAATAATATATGGGTAATAGCATATGTATATAATTATGATATAATCCGGCTGTCCGTTCTGAAATGTATTGAAAATTGTGCTATTATCATCTTTAATAAATAAAAATCGTTTAACTGGTTTTTGTACATATTTTACTTCTTACAGAATGTATACAAGACGGATAATTTGCGTTCAGAAGTACCAATTTTGTGTTAGTAGCAATAATAATATATGGGTAAATTTAATTATATTATTAAACTTAGAGGTAAGGAAACTATCAATGTTTTTCGATATTTAAATTTTTAAGTGATTTACGAGAATTTTTAAGCTGTTCTACACACAACCTATACCCATAAGCCTTATTTCACTTAAAATTTAAATATCTAAAAAAACGACTCGTACAAACACACATAGTATAGTTTATTAACTGCTATTACCTTTGAATTTGATGGACGATTATAAAAAATTTACCAATTTTTTAATAGCTGGTTAAATTACTCCAAAACTAAAGCTAAAACCACATAATTGGTTCTGCTGCAGAATGTAAATTTGCTATGTTGTAAGTTTGTAAGTCTGTAAGACGGAGACAGCACATGTGCGTATGTCGTCCTTATACTCAGTATAAGTACTCTAACCAGTATTTATAATGTGTCATTTAGATGCGTAATGCGTATAATATACTGTTTGAGTCATGATATAATTAACATGGGTTTCATATCATGGTTTGTGCAATATACAATTGAACAGATCATACCATTTGATTTGGCGAAATAATTTAACTAATGAGTGTACTTTAATAATTCGCGTTATGAATTACATCTACATAAAGATGCCAGGGTTATATAGCATGCTCGTAATGAATGTTTTTTTTTTTGTGGTTCAAATTTATATTTTGTGTTACAATTTAATTGCAATTAATCTGCATGTTCATTAACCATTTTACGTTTGCACACTCACACTATGTCACTGAGCGGAGTTTCTTAACGAGATGTTTGATTAAAATTATAATTAATTCCCTTCTCAAAATATTTAAGATTCGAACGACTGCCATACCAGAAATAAATGTATAAAACACAACTTTTAATTTCAGTTACCTTTGGAATAATTGACACTAAAGCCCCTTCTATTTTAGCCTTTGCAATATGTGTTAACGGAAGATATTATCATGTTTTAACATAGCTAATACAATTAAATTAGAAAGTTTAGTAGTGCCCCGAGGATCGGCGTCCTAAATTATTGATAATTTAACAATAGAAAATTACTCCCACGGTAAAATATAGTCTATTTACATTTGTATAGATATAACTAGGTATGATAGATAAACCGCTTAATTAGATGCTTATATACTTAGTTCTTTCGTCACTGATCATACTGTATTTTTAAATTTATTACCCAATTAAACATCTGATAATTTGCTATAAACTGAAATGCTCATTAGTTATTATGCTTTGAATCATAAATCATTTTTGGGGACTTAAATCTCCACTTTTTTTTTAACAATGAACTCATATAAATATGATATACCTACCAAATCAATATAGCGGATAACCACCTTAAGTAACTCTAGGTACCTAACTAACCGACGAAAGGACATTATTTATTCATCTATCAATATTATGTTATTTGCTTAAAAAAATTTAACATAATTTTATATAATAAAAACAATTATCTTATTTATTCAAAAAATATTAACTATTCCATGTAATATAATTAAAATATTATGAATATAATTCTAAATAGTATAAATTATATAAACAATCAACATAATCATAGTCAATCAACTATATAGGATGATTTTTTTAACAGTCAACTTTCCTCATCTTGATTTTATAATACCTATTAATGCATTTGTAAATATTTCTTTTATATGATTTTGAGTAGTAAAAAATATGAAAAAATATCATATATATTATTTATTTAAAACTTTAATAGTTTTTGATAATATGAGTGTTTAACTTAAATCAGAATCACCTTGTTTATTAAATTACACTAATTTTTTAACTAAAATGTCAAACAAAACTATAGTAAAAAGTCCAAAGTATTTAAGAATTATAACACTATATTTGTACAAGGAACAAAAAATAAAATTTTCACAATTTTTTCTCACAACACAAGGGTTTTGAATTTCATAACTGAAATATTTCGTAATATTACCTATTACACTTAAGGTATTGAATATTAGTGAGATAGACAGTACTATCATTGTAAATTGAAAATGATTCATTTAGTTGTATTTTATTTGAATATTTAAAATTCTTCATTACATTAATATTATTTAATGCCTAACCTACGAAATAAATTTTTAACAATTGTAAGTTGTCAATTTCAATAATACTGCCGATTTCATAAAGAAACTGATCATCAATTACACATAATAACGTATAAATTGGAATTGTTTCAAAACTATGAGCGTAAACATTAGATGTATTTTATATTTACATAAAATTACATTGATGGTCATGTAGTTTTCTATAATATGTAATATTAATAAATTGTTTCCTAAGAGTTTTATATGTTTTATTTTTGTACAAGGCTTTCGTGTATACGTGCGTTTAAGTATTTATATTTATCACACTTGATATATTATTATTTAATGTAATTAACCTTTTGCATTTATAATAAAAATACATTAAATTTAACATGGAAAAAAATAGGTGTACAGTCATTTAACTTTTTGAATGTATGAATCTTCAATCATTGTAAAAATCAGTCGATACCTATTGAAAGCAATTATTATATATTATGGCACTTAATTATGGTAGGTAGGACAGGTAGGTAGATATAATATAACTGTAAATAAAAACATTTTAGTACAGTTTTTAAAGAATAAAATTATTTACATTTTCTTAAAAAAATTGTGTTACTTAATCCATATTGTGTACCGGTAGGATACCTAATCCTGACACATATGAATAAACGTAATTTTGGAGCAGTAAAAATATTAATAATGTTCACATGGATCAAGTTTTAAAATCTTAAAAGTATTATTAACTATTATTATTGTAAATCTAATAAACTCCTCGAGTCTTTAAAAACCGAATGATAAATGAAGTAAAATTTTGATTGATTGCAATAATATTACAATGTGTAATACACCTTAAATTGGTATCTAATGTCTTATACTAATATTAAAAATGAATAAAATACTCATATATCAAAAACCCATAATAATCTTGGTAAAAATAGTAATGCTAATGAGTAAAATAATATTACAAAACTGAAAATGTATTACATTTTGTCAAGGTTTCAACTTCTATAAATAAAATTCCCCCGGACCTTGCGGTTATGGTTGTTTTTATGATAAACAATATCCTGTTCGTATTGACAACGCTATATTTTCTACAATGTATTTACAAATTACCTTTAGGACGTAAAACAATAGAACTAAAAAAAACTAGATCACGGACCTGTGGTTAATTAAAATGATGATGATGATGTGCTCGAAACAATAATGTGCTAATAAGCCTAAAAGGCTGTTATTCAAAAATTACATAATACAAAACTAGTTGAGTAAAAAACAATATAGTATATGTATTGTATATTTGTGAACAGTTTCATGTTTGTAATAATTATTACACAACAATATTAAAAAGAGAGTTGGTGAAAAAAAAGTTTGATGCTGATAAAAATTATAAAGATTTAACTGATTTTCGAAAGAAAAATTGGAATAATCAACACTGTGGATTTAAATATTTGGTTAGAATTTAGAAATTAGAACTATACCCGAATAGATTTTATCAAACATTTGAGTTTTAAAACCATCCGAAAAAGTTTTAGCTGGGCGATGTGCGCATGATATAGATTTAGACCAACAACTTTACAATTTGATCGATATTACATTATTGAGTAATGTCATTCGACAAATTCCGACCATAATAATCCATAATTATTCAAATTATATAAATATGATACATATGTGTATAGAAATATTGTGTCCATGAAAAAATTGTTTTAGAATTTTCAAACTTTATCAACAAATAGGTATTGTTTAAATTTTAAACATAGATTATTAACATAAACATATATTTTTTTGGAAACGGGTTTTTTTTTAGTTTTTTGTTATTATTTATCAATAGCGACGTTGTTAAATAGACAACCTAAAATCCTAACAAACAAGTAAGTATACTGTGTTGTAAAAAAATAACAACAATTCTTTACGAAATAAAAAAAAAGTAAATAAACTAATACGTTTAATTCAAAATGATAATTATAGTGGTTAATGGTGATTATTAACGTATATTAACTATTAATTATATTATATGGTATGTCAAAAAATCACCTTTTATCCATAGAGTACCTATACACTAGTTATCTATATTATACTTTTGTAGTTCTGTAATTATTATGACTATTATACCTGTATACTATCTACAATTTCCATTCTATAATCATCAGACTGAAGAACCGTACAAGAAAATAAGTTTAAAAAAGGTGGGAAAGTGTGTGTCACTCTGCTGTACATTAGCTGGTTACAAGTAGGTCACTGTGAAGGATGGTATTACATTTTCATTCAATGATATAGTATGATTGTATAAGAAAAACGATTCTGCGCGAAGACAGTCAATCAGCCTATGATATATTGATATAACTAGGTTTTTTTAGGATGATAGTATTTTCAATAAAGTAATTTATAATACATAACCTATTTACGTGGAACCTTGTGTTAAATTTTCAATTCTTAGTTATAAAAGTTGAACATTTTATAAATTTTTAACTAGAAAATAATTATTAAATTTTAAATTTGATACATTTTGTCGAAATTAGAACTTTAAAAACTTTAAAAAAAATTATGCCCGTTGTATATTTTTAATATTTTTAAACTGCTATTGTAACAATAGACCAGGATCCTTGTATTAAATGTTCACGCTTTTTACCCAACATATAACATTTTATTGACAATTTTACTATAGAAAAAAAATTGAAATTCCAAATTTTCCGAAAACAGCTCAAAACAAGTCAATGTTGTGGCTATTTATTTTCGATTTCTTTTTAGTTACAATAAGTAAAACATATGAATAATCTTGTTTTAAATGTTCAGACTTATTGACCAAACATACAATTTTTTATTAAAAAACAAAAATGTTTTAAAATAATATTATTTTTATTTTACATTAAGGTAAGTACATAATGTGGTGCAGCGTCACTATGAAGAGCACTTGGAATGGCTCCCTATTGATGGGGCTTCCGGAGGGGCCCAAATCCTTTTGGGCCGCAAAGAAGTTAGTCGAAATCGCCAAGGAAGGCTCCTTTCCTGGGGTCTTCGCCGCCGTCAGACGTCTCGGCGTGACAGTGGACGTCGAGATCCTGAATCTAGACGCCTCCGTAGAGGACGATGAGATTATGCAAGGCGTTTTCACAGCATGCTGTGATCTCTCCGAAAACAACCAGTACGAAGCCGTGAAAATAGTTCCCGACATCAGGATATGGCCCGTCCGGGGTGGCAGACAGATTGCCAAGGCAAAGATGCCGAGAGACCTAGCGGTCCAGATCAAACACATCGAAGTCAGCTTCTCCAAATGCCGAGTCAGGTCGAGGACCTTTCCCCCAGAAATATGCTTTAAATGCCAGAGATTTGGGCACAACGTGCGGAAGTGCTTATCCACCGAGGACAGGAGGTGCGGGGCAACCGGCCACAGCATGAAAGTCTGCCAAGAACCGGACGATCGATGTCTCTTATGCGAACTAACAGGGCTGCCCAAGTCAAGCCATAAGCCAGGGACCGGCGCCTGCCCAGCAAGGAAGTTGGCAGCCAGACAGACTACAGCTCAAGTCCCAACTACGACATAGTAAGACGCCATACGCAATGTTGTTTTTGTATTGTTATTGTGAACCCCCCTGGGCCCTGGCAGACATATACCTACCAGCGATAGCTGATGAGAGGACAGTCTGCCAGGTCAGGGGCTAAGGCCGGATGCTATTGATGTATTATACCTATGTTATATGTCAATAAACGATGGGGGCCGGGGAGCTGTAATGCAAATTGTGGTTTTCTCCACAGTTCTCGATGATACAAAAAAAAAAAGGTAAACTTGATGTATACTTTTTATTTTTTAGCATAATAAGTATATATGTGATGATAGACAGAAAGTTTAAAATTCAATTATAGATATTATAAATATTAAGTTAGTAACTATAAAAATACAATTAAAATTATAATAGAATTTTTCAAGTTTTTATGATTAATATTTCTCGAATAATGACAAAATAACAAAAAGGATAAATCGTTATTATATGTTTGGAATATACATATACAAAATCGTCTACATTTAAACTTCTATTTCTCATAAACATTTAATGCTTATTTTTTTTTTTAATTTCTAATAAAAGTACCAGAGATTTGTTTCTACTATATAGCATATTTGTTCAGTGTATCTCAGCATTCATCACTGTAACGAATGTGTTAGATTTTAATTAAATGCAAAATTTGATTTTTCAGTTTAAATAATTTTTTGCAAACTCTAAATTTAGCTGTGAACATTCATACTAAATAATCACTTGTTAAATAATGAATAACTTGCTTTTTTTATCTGGGTGGCCTGCGAAAATGGTATGCAAACTCTAATTTTGGACGTGCAAATTACCCACGCTCAAAATATTTGTGCAAAAAAATTTTGGATTTTTATAATATACCACGCTGATTTAACAGAACAAAGTCAGTCTGGTTTTTGTGATTTTTCGAACTTCTTTAAAGTTTTATTTTTAACGCTTATAAAAATGGACGAGCCTTTTAAGATATTTTTTTTTATAGTTCTTGTTAGGATTACATACGAGCACACACAATTTTGAACGTCTTTAAATTGTTCAAAAAGATCAAAAATATTTTTTAAATTATAACATATCAATATCTAGAATATCTAATTTTGTAAGTGCTAAGAGTTTCAATAGTCTAAAATTATTTATTTTTGAATTACAGAAAAAACAATATCGGTTTTGTTAAAAACTATTTTTGCGTGAAAATTCCTGTTTTTTTGCTAGTTATTTTTGTTTTTTTTCTCGATTATTTTGAAAATTACTGTACATTTTTAATTCTAACCAACCAGATTAATTTTGCCGTCGGATATCTCCCTCTAATTTTACAATTAAAGCATTTTCTTTTGCTCCGAAACGCGACGACAGTTACAAAAAAAAAAAAAAACAAAAAACAAAAAACGCAAAAGTACATAATTGTAAATTGTAATTCTATATACTATTCATCGTATGGTAACCTACAATACATTTATCGTTCTGCTCAGAATCTAAAGTTTTAATACTTTCTTCATTCAGTACCTACATAGAATAATAATAGTAATTATATTTTACAATTATTACAAATATTTACAAAATATTATGTCTCTATTTTTTTATGTCTTAGAACATAGAAGATAATATTTAAATTGTATGTAATTTGTTTAGAAGGTACCTATTAAAATAATTTATAAATAAATAATTAGATATAATTTAATAACCGGCTATTATGTATTCTAATGGTTGTATTTTATTATTAATGTATTAATACAGCATGCAATGTGACAGAAAGTGGAAAGTGTTACAATATAACACCATCAACACGTATAATATTTTTATTTTTTTTTTTTATGATAGATCACCACATAAATGGGTGTTTATACAGTTAAGCAATAATTTGTGTTTAATAATCAACATTAATCAAATTATTCGTTTATGGTGATTATCATGTATTAATACCACAAAAGAGGTAAAGACTATTTTTATCATATTGCAGTTAATTTATATGCTACAATTGATGTGTTTACAAAAGATGAATTTCTCAATGTGGGTTACATAATAGCATTGAGTACTTACTTAAAGCATATACTCAATGATAATAGTTCAAAATACTAGGACGGCATAAGTCTGACTAAAAGCTTACAAAGGATATCAAATATCAGCAGGTGGGATCATCTTAAAAACATACATTTTATTACTTCAAAAATCCTAATAATTTATGAAATAATAATAATAATTGGTAATTGGTGTATTATATTTGTGACGCCTTCGTGTTATGCTATGTATTTTATAATTAAAAAAGTATATGTATGTATTATTTGATAAAAAGAAAAAATATAATAGGTATAAATTTTCAATATCCATAGACTTTTTGATAAGAATTACATGGAACGATTTAATATACAATTAAAATAAAATGTACAGTTATAACTTATAACTAATCTCAGTGATATTATCGTAAGAATTACAATATGTCTTAGGTATAAGTTTTAAGATTTCCGATGATGACAACAATATTATATTATTAGGTACTATAAAATTCAGTAATTTTTTTATTGTACAGTTCAATATTAAAAAAAAATGTTTAAAAATTAAATATTTTGTCATGTTATTAAGCAAAATGTATGTAGGCAATTAGATAATTACAATAAGAAGGTATGAATAAAAATAATATTAAAAAGTACAATAGTAAAATTAATAACTAGGGGAAAGAAAGCTTAAGGCACCCGGTGCCAATGCCATTTTGTCCTCAAAAATACACTTTGTGGGAATAACGATACCGGCTTGTAGAATCAACCAAATTTCATTATTTTTTTTTAATTGTTAGGGGGAAATATTCTACAGACCGTATCAATCTCTGTTTTTCTAATATTTTATTTTCAAACTTGATAATATGTCTAAAATAATACAAGATAAAAAGCATTTTTTAACAAATTTTTTAATACAATTATTTAAAATAAAATACAAAATCAGAGATCGATGCAGGTTGTAGAAAATTTTCTTCTTTCAGATAAAAAAAAATTGTCATCAAAATCTGACAATATTTATTATATATTTGTTTTATTATAAATATTATATCTAATAATTTGCTGATACAAAATATAGTTCATAATTTGTACTATTATATTATTATTATTATTATATTTGATAACATCTATCGAGAATAATAATTATAATAATATTATTCATTATCATGATACAATATTTAAAAATACCTTCTTAATTTTAAATGCAAGTATGCATAATGCATTTATCAGTATAGATACATCAACAAAATTTAAAATTAATATTTTTTATTTTGTACACCATAGTCTTAATATTCTGAACAATTACTTTATACGTTGGTTATTTTTAAATTATATATTATTTACAAACAAAAAGTTATTTAATTATTATTTTACAATATTAATACAAAAAAATTACCTAAACCTTAATTGCAATTAATAAATCCTCATGAGAATTATCCGTTTTTTTTTTTTTGATCTTGAGCCCGCAAACTAAGGCCATTAGCTTATTTTTTTGTCTGTAGGTTTTTATGTTGGTAGGGGGAGGAACATGTATGTGTTTGTTTTGGCAAAGTTTTAGATTTGGGTACCCGTAAGTATCTGTCATGCCCTGGTGGCGGGTGGCGGCACTTGTTCTCCAGACACCGTGACTTGTCCGAAGAAAAATGCCACCCATGACCGAGGAATTGAACCAGCGTCGTCTGCGTCGCAGCTGGCGCCTTAGACCGCTCGGCCACTCCGTCCCCCAATTATCTGTTTTTCGACCATAATAACAATAACTAAATCAATTTGTCAACAAATGTTTTCGTAATTCATCAACAGTAACTCGTAGAACTATATTATGATTTTGATAAATGAATGGCTCTCAACTAAACATTTTTTTCCGAAAATGTTGTTTACTTACTACAGTAAAAAGTAGGTACATATAAATTCTAAAATATAATGTGAAATTAATGACTGTTACAATAACTGTTGGATAATTTAATTTGCATAAAAACAACAAAAACGCTATTTTATATTGTAAATAAGTTATTACCAGATCTTTAATGCATCTACATTTTCATTTGTTACTTTGTTGAAGGGATTGAAGATGATAAGATATTTTTTTCATTTACACAAGCGTATAATATGCAAAAATATTATAAAAAAATGTTTTTTTTGTCACACCTGCTCTGAAAGTTTAATTTGTAGAAAATAAGCTTTATTTTACCCAGTGAGTCAAAAAGTCACTGTCAACCCACATAAACTTTATTAAAATGATCTATTTTAAGCCCCTCAAAAATCAGGTGTATTAGGTTAGATAGTTAGAAACGTCATTTCGGTTTTCCGTTCTTAAATGTGTACTTATCTAGGTATATGTTTTAAAATTGTATTTTTAAAGTTAATTAAAATTATTTTATTTATATTTTATTAAATATTAATTCCCCGAGTAAATACACTTGTAATACAAGTTTAACTAGGTATATAGGTAGGTACCTAGCACTTACATAGTACATGAATTCTATGATTATTTTTCGTATCAAAAATTTATTTTTTCTAGTACACTGAGACGAATTTCAATGAAATATTTTTATCTTAATGTAAAATATTATAATTTATATATAAGAAAATAAACTAAGTCTGTGTATTTTTTTAGTTTCATAAATATAAGTTATCATAATTTTTACACAATTCTTGGATTAAAATTCGTTTGATGATAACCGGTATTTAATTTAATGGTTGGTATTAGATACCATTAACTTTGTATTAATGTTGTTGAAGTTTATATAAAAATAGATCTATTGTTTACAGATTTAAAATGAGAAATAGACAATTTCAAAAATAAAATATAATATTATGTACAATATTTTGTATGAATAAATGAAATTCGACTTGACATCGTGAAGTTTGGATGATACATTTTTATATACGTCCTAAATACAAATAACTAATTAGAGTGGCTATGAATCAAAGTTATAAAATTCTATAATCTTAATTCCTGGTATTTAGTTTTTTGGATATCTATGCATTTGCATTTATAATTTATAAACTTATAAGTTAAAAGCAAGTTTATCAAAAACGAGTATCTCCTGACTCCTATACGTGTTTATCATTTTTCTATTAAAAATATGTGAATTTACAATTTGTAATATATTTTTTCAATATAATAAGTAAATTAGATGAACATAATTGTTTTTTAATAATATTTTAAATTATATATACAATACTATATATAATAAAAAAACTTAACCTTAAATATATATGTTGAGTGTTGATGAAGGCCAGCTACAACGTAAGGAACCCACGACCGATTAATTACGAAAATCTTAATCGATACTGTCAAAATAATTTAAAACGAATTTGAATTTTGCTTAGTTTAACATTATCAAAAATATTACCTATGTAAAATGTTGTGAATCGTGTTATTTGAAAATATTATGTTTTCTAACTTATTTACGAAAATAATTTAAATTTTGCACAGCAAATTAAGCATTCTTTATTAAAGTTTTAATTTATTTCGTTAATTACGTACTATATAGTACCTAAATACTATACGTCTGTATAATATAAAAAAAAACCATTATTAAAATTGTTTAAAAATTAAAACAAGTATAAAAGTTTGGTTGTGCATTTTAATTAATTTAATGTTTCAATTTAAACTTTAAATAACTTATTTCATAGACAACTTTACTTGTTAAAAAGACGGTATGTTTTTCAAAAAACTCTCAGTAGGTAATACTTATTTAAATTAGATAACTGAGAGAGTTCACAAATTATGTGTATTAACATGACAATTTTTAAAGTAATTTGAATTTCTATCTTTATATTTTTATTATATAATAATATTTTAATCGTTGTTATATTACATTTATCATTGCTATGTTTTATACTTAGTGATCACAATGTCATATTACTATATCATTTAAGGAATAAAACGACACGTACTAGACATTTATAATATACTAATATTATTAGTTATTACCATCCATTTGTCATAAGTTAATATTAGCGTGGTTTTCAAGTACCTAAGTTCAAAAATATATGTTTATAAAATGTTGATTATGTGTATTGCTATTTCAAACGTGTTAATAAACATTCTCCACTATTAAACACATTAAAAAGCCGCGCAGTAAGCTTATTATTTTAAATTAACCTAAATCTGTATAGTTTTGAACCAGATGCAGAGGGCTTACACCTATTTAACTAATGTAGGCCACAAGTTATAATAGTAGGTATTCAAATTACTTGCAATGTATGGAAATTAACTTTACTCTCGAGTATGTGAATATTAGTAGTAAATACTACTATTAGAATGGTGACAAAGACCGTACAGGTGGTCACATAAATCGTAGTAAACGTTCCTTTTTACTTCTAAACAATGCTAAAAATGCAATTGCCAAAGTATCCATTCAAATTAATCACCAAAGTAATTAGCGTTTCTGTTAATAGATTCGTGTGGCATTTTGACTTGCACAAAGCAGTTCCATATTGTGCGTTTAATTATTATTCAATTTACACTTCATTAGACAATACAGTTTAAAAAAAATAAATTTAAAAAAAATAAAAGAACATTCTAATAATATAATAACAATAATAATTCGTTTATTGTGTGCGTTTTAATTATCTCACGCGAGAGGGAGAGGGCAATGATATATTGTCAGGTCGGTACCCTTTTGGTTTTGATTGCGTATTGAATTTATTCGTGAGAATGGACGACAAGCAAAATAACGCCCCTTTTATGTGTTTTTGGTCAAGGTTAATACAATTATTGCAAGGCGATGACATTTTGGGGGGATTTTATAACAATTAAATTGGAAATGGTGTTCTATATTTCACGATTAAAGATATGCTTTAACCTTATAATAGTATATTAGAAACTTCTAATACTAATTGTCAAAATTGTTTATAAGTGCTGTATAGTATGATTATTTCTAGCAATTATACTTTAAGTCCGAGGGACTTTAAGGTTACACAATCAATTATAATATACTTTTTGATTTTTGTATTAATATTGTAATCTTTACAGCTTACAATTCAAAATAATAAACGCGTGAATTGTTCAAAATCACTTTTAGTTTCAAGTCCATTTAAATAGAGTATTTAACCTTAAAAATTCATAACAAAACTGCAGATATTAAAAATAAATAACCAAATTTAAACAATTTAATAATTAACTAAATAACTATTCACTGGTACAAAATCGCATTTATACAAAGTTTCTGTAATAATCGTATAATATTTTTTTTTTAGAAACTATATTTAGTATACCTACTTAAAGTGTCTGGCCTACGTAGATTTTGTATAATATAAGAGAAATACAGTCCTACTTGGCGACAAAGACAACGTGGGATTTGGAAAATTTTATGTTGGAAATCGCGCAAAGATCAATCGAGGAGTAATGATAATAATAGAGAGAAATACCCGAAGAGTTAAGATTTAACAACGGTATGTAGACAAATAAATATCAAAATTTCGAAGCCAAGAGTTTGATAAAAAAAAAAATTTCTACGACATACACAAAATATGATTTGTAGGTATATTAAGTATTTACGTAAACATAATAACTGTGCAGAATAACCATATGAGATATTATTTTAAATTCTTGTGTAACAACTTATGACGACTCTCGTTTTAAATATTCAACACTAAGGTTAATTAATTATTTTATAAATTTTCAACCATAAAATAATTTTAAAATATTTGTGATTTTGAAGGATTACGTACAAATTATATTTTCAAACACCTTTGAAATAAAACATTGCCCTCAAAACCCACATAATTTAAACTCGATCCAATTAAAAACCACTCCAAATACGGAGATCAATGAATTAAATATATTTTTTTTTGCAGTAAAAACTAAAAAGTGTCTTTGGACTTAAAAACAATCATCGCTTACCTCATAATCTATACTTGGTTTAATATTGATATAGTATTATTATTACCTACTAACTTATAAAAAATAATTTAATTTACGTTTTGTGTAACCTTCGTAATTCTTATTTTAATATATTTTTTTGTGAATGACTATAGCTACATGTATAATAACAATACATACAAATATAAACTAAATCAGTATTTGTAAAAAATAGTAATTGTGTGATTTGACTATCATTATAAATTTATTATGATTATACGAGTAGTATATTGTTTATTAATTTATAAATTATAAGTTATAACATAATATTTTAAATATTTTTGCAAATGTAAAACGTATTCGAAAATTAAAGCACAACTTTTTAAGGAAATCACCATAGACATTTAATACAATATTGAGTAATTTCGTGTTTCAATAAAAAAAAATTCAATACTATTAGATTAGTATTAAAATTGATTTTATTCTACAACACCTATGTTTATATTGTCGTATATGGCTTAATCGATGAACTTTGACATTAATATAATTTTGAGTGATTCCGTGTTTCGATACAAGAAAATAAAACAACCAATGAGCACTTAGATTAGGTAGTATTAAAATTGATTTCGAATACAACACATATGATTATATCTACGTATATGGGACTTAATCGACGAACTGATCACTTTAATAGTACTTATTTGAGTTTACCAACTTGGAAAATGTAGTATATAATTGTGTAACGTGACTACAAGATAACAACCACTGACAATGTAAAACTTGTAAAAAGAAATATTTACGTACGACCTACGTAGTTATTTAGAGATACGAATGTCCGAAGGCAGTCGAGTATAATAGAATATAATATAAAGTAACATGAAGTCAATGTTTATTATGCTCAATGTTCAACAACAAACAATAATTGAAGTCCAGATGACTGCGTTCACATTGCAATATTATGATGAAAATGAAATAAACAAAATACAACAACGCAATGATTATATAGTAATAAACTATAATATTATTATCTATTGTCTACTTTTTAAATATCATTAAAAACATATTTTATAATATTAGCCCTAATTTATTGAAAGCCGAAAGGTATAACGCTGCCTATTGGAATATCTAATAAAAGTACAAGTACCTTACATTATCGAAATATACCTACTAAATAAGTAAAGCGACTATGTTAAACAAAAATAGGATTAAAATGAATATTAAGATATATGAAGCAGTCACTTAAGGTGATAATAAAAAGATAAATACGGACTAATTAGGTAATACTTGGTAGGTAATTGATTGAAATTTATTTTCAACTCCAGGTGTAATTTTTTTTTTAATAAACCTTTTCAGTTGTTTCGTCATTCGAGAAATCCATTATGGACGCTTTATGCAACATAATACCGTTATGACAATGATTTTTTTACTTCTGACGTCTTATAATAATAATATATTAATTTGTTCATCATAATAACAACATATTGAGTCGACATCTTTATAAGTTATTATAAGCCATTAAAAAATGTTCAACCAAATTCAACCGTTACAGTATATTGGATACATTTATTCATATGTTTAAATGTAGGTAATGTAATTGAACTGTTATTTTGCATATTTCATAGAATCGTATAATACGAGTATGTAGACTGTATAGCATCGCAAACCAATATGAACGTAAAATCATATACCCACAGCAGCTTACATTAATAGCTATATAATATGCATACAGGTACAATAAATGATTTATTGTTTTAATGATCTGGAATACCAAGTGTTTAATGTTTTTGATAATTTATACTTTTACTCGCTTAATAATATATTATATACAAAACAGTAAAAAATCATCTTTACTTCTTAAAAGACAATTATTCAAATAAACTTTACTGGGGAGATCTAAGTTGTCTTGAAAGTTTCGAGCGCGAAATGACATAAGTGCATTTTCTCATTAATAAAAATACAAAAAACTGTTGTTTAATAAAGATACTTGGTCAAAACGTGGATTGAATGCATGTTTTTTTTCAACTTAGTATTATCTCATTTATAGACGATCACCTCGAATACAATGAACGACGGCATGTTTTTCTATAAATGACAACCTGATGCATCGTATATTGTATAACAGCTTTGAATATTATTATTAAATAATAATAATAAAATGATGATTTAACGATAGGTATAAAGGAAATTATTAGTATTGTATTTCAATATATTATATTATAAACAAGAGAAACAGACCTTTACGACCATGCTTCCTGGTTTCTATGCATATAATTTACGAGTCTGAAATGAAATATAATGTAATATTGCACAACCAAATTTAATATAGACATTCATATTTCATTGTACTTTAACGAACTATAGTAAACACTGCTTAACAGCACATGCGATACGCATTGGCTGCGATTATGTACAGTTTACACGCATAGGTGGAAATCGGATGTGTACTTTATTATTCGGGAGCTAACAACAATACCTAAATACAAAAATAAAAAATTTCTTTCTTAACAGGAAAAAATATATTGTTACATTTGCACTGTGGATAATGATGCAAAATCGTACGAAACATGTTAAGTTATAATTAATATTGAGTTAGATAAATTACAATTCTACAAAACAATAGTATTAATGTTAAACTTAGGAGTATAAAATAAAAAAAGGTGGGCGAGTGGATGTCACTCTGCTGTACAGTAGGTTAAAAGTGGGTCACTGTAATGGATGGTGTTAAATTTGAATTCAATGATATAATATGTTATTGTATAAGAAAAACGATTCTGAGCGAAGACGGTCAGACAGCGTATCATATTACTAAGTGTATTAAATTTGATGTCTGATGATATTATTGTGAACAAAGTAATGTATGTATAACCTATTTACGTGGAACCTTGTTTTAAATTTTCAATCCTTAGCTATAAAAGTTGAACATTTATTACATTTTTAACTACAAAATTGTTATTCAATTTTAAATTTGATACTTTTTGTCAAAATTCAAACTGTAAATGCTTATAAAAAAAAATTGTGCATATGTATTTTTAATATTTTTCAACTGCTATTGCAACAATATATCAGGAGTCTTGCATTCAATTTTCACGCTTTTTTACACATCAAATAAAATCTTATTGATATTTATAGAAAAAAAAAATTAAAAAATTAAAATATGAAATTGTCCGTAAACAGCTCAAAACAAGTCAAAATATTTTCAAAATTATATGATGTACGGAAAAGGCTAATATAAACATTCAATGAAATTGTCAAGTATCTACAGTCATTCGTTTTTTAATTGCAACAAAATAAGGAAATCGTTACATGAGAAATCGAGTGAATATCAAATGTTGTAAAAATATGAATTTCAAACGCTAATAAAAATTAAATTTGACTTTCTTGTAGACATTTTTTTTTGATAAAGGTAGACAAATTTATGAGGTAATCTTGCATTACATTTTAAAATCTTTTTGAAAATTTTTTATGAATTTCTAACTCAAAATAATTTGCAAATTTTCGTCATTTTTACGTATTTTGTCAATATTTGAACTTTAAATACTTATAAAAAAAATTGTGGCTATTGATTTTTAATATTTTTTATCTGTTTTTAAAACAATATATTAGGAGTCTTCTATTAAATTTTCAAGTTTTTTCACTCAACAGATAAAATTTTATTGATATTTATAGAAAAAAAAACTGAAATAATGTCATGTACCTATCTACGGTAATTTTTTTTAGATTTACATCAAAAACCAAAATCAATTTTGCGTAAAAATTTCCGTTTTTCTTTAATTTTTCTTTTGTTTTTTACGGCGCTTTTGAAAACCACTGAAAAAATTTTATTTTTGCTATAACCATCCACAAATCATAAATAATCATGAATATATTATGAAATATTAACATCGGAGGATGCTTTGGCTTTCAAGCACCCCGGCTAAATCCACCAATGTTGTTATTGCATTAAATTATATACGTAATATAGTTATTGACGTTATTGTGGCGGGTAAGGTGCATATGACGTGTTACCACTGCAGTATTAAGTCTTATAACGAATTATATTAGATCCTAAAAAAATTAGTGGAATTCAAATACTATTTTTCTTTCAATATCATGGCTTAAAAAATAAACATAATACCTAACTCGGTGTATTTGAATATTTTGTTTTTTCAATTAATTAAAATCTAAATGTTTAATGTTATTGATTATTTTAATATACTGAAATTGTAATTTCCAGAAACCGTCTATATAGAATAAAATCACAATATAATATTGATATATTACGAATACATAGATTATAGGTACGTACCTACATTTTAGTATAATATTATAATGGTGCAATGTTTCGGTAAAACTGTATCGCAAATGAGCGTAAAACATCGCGGTTAGGTATTTCATGTGCGGTTATTTTGCACATAAAAACGTTACGATTTTGTAAATTGAATAACAATCTACAAAAGCATTACTTTAAACGTACCTACAGGTATATAAAGGTATTAGATTTTTTTTTTTACCCTTCCAGAAATTTTATATCAGCCTGTGCTATAGTTGTTTTAAATCAACAGAGTGCTATTTTGAGCATTTTACCGTTTCAAAACGTATATTACAAGAATAAAACAATATTGTAAAATAAATTGTCTTGGATGATATCATTTCGGGTTCGAAATTTCAAACGACGAATATACATTCGTTTAAACACGACGTCGTCTTCACGGTGTATGATTTGAGAATTTTATATTTTCTTGTAATTTGAAAAGGTTTATGATGTAACATCCACAGTACTATCAATTCTCTGCAATAGCAGGTCGAATCACGTCCACCTAACTGAGGTATGTAAGTCGAATAATAATATTGCAGTGTTAGCATACTGTAATAAAAAAACACGACATACGTTACAATGCCATCATGACGATTACTGCAGCAGTTAAATATGGTATATCGTATATTATGCATACAGTAGGTACTATAACATGTCTATATTCAATATAAATAGACCTAAGCGACTTTATGGAATATTATTATTATTATTATTATTATCGTTTATCGCGTAACATATTATTGTATATTTTATTATAGAGATGTGGCAATTATTGTTGTTAAAAAATGTTTTTTTATCATGGATAAATAACGAACAGTCGCTATAATGGCACGACCACAGACGCCGATTGAACAACACTCGCGCGTTCAACAATATGATCTTCTTCTGCAGTATAATTTGTCACTCGGCGTTAATCGTTTAACGTTCGATTTTTTTATTTTTTAGAATTTCGAACGCTGTCGTCATAACAATTCACTCGTCTACAAAATATAATTCTCAACGCGAAAAAACAATCCGGACGAGGATGCATTATTGTTGTCGAATTCGGAACCGGTTCTCCACGCATACCTAGGTATAATAATATTATCTAATCGTCTGAAACAACGGTGTATGTTATAAGCGCGTGTGTTATCTGTAAACGATTCGGAAATTGAATCGTGCTCGTCTTGAAAATAATATATGATGTACAATACCTACGAAACAAAACGCCGAATGGACGTCCTTTGAATGCCATGCGTCCGAGGTCGGATCTGATCCGAAACGATTATGTATCACCGTTCATGTAGCACTGCGTGTGTGTGTGTGTGTGTGTGTGTTTATTTTATTTATCTCTATGGGCACTAAGGTGTATGTGGGTACTATCATTTTGGAAGCTATTTCAAGGTCACACTATTTAAAAAAGGAAAAAAAAATTAAAATAATCTAATGAAATAGAAAATATCCAACCGCACACCCAGATTACATCATAACTGGTCCAGATGGTCCGCGTGATTAAGTTTCGAGAAGATTTCCGATTTTTTACGGCACCGGCGCATGACCTCACCGTGTTTACACATTGTCGTCATCTCGCACCGTCTCCATATTATCGTGATTGTTGAATTATTGTTCCCCATGCTCCATCTTCTGTATAGGTACCTACTATTTAGTGTACATGTGTGTGGCACTGACACTGTTTCTCATATTTATAATGATTGTCGTCCATGGGTACCTACTAAAAGAGTCATACATGCGGGTCCGTGGCAGAAATGGTTGTGATTCATTACGATATAGGTACATTTTATTTTCCTACTTGTTCGTGTCAAAAAAATGTCTCAAAATATTACAACGTTATTACGATTGACCCGTGAACTTGAAACTGTTTTTACTTTTTACGTTACGCTTGAAACGAATATTATATGACATGCTTTACAATTTAAATATAATTATTGTTATCAACAAAGTTTGAAAGTTATCATTATTTTAATCTTTATTGAAATTAGTTCACGTTTTTACTTGTAATAATTTTAAAATAATCATTACAAATCTATAATAATGTAATTTTAATGTTTTTTTTAAGACTATATACAGTCACACAGGTATTTCGAAGATTATTTCAATATGACAGTTGTTAGGCACAGATAATTGTAAATGACGAACATTTAGTAAAATAGATTGAATTCATATGCAATATTATGTTATATTATTATATTGTCCAATTGTATCTAAAATTTAAAATAGCACTAAAATTAACTTTGATACAACATTTTATACCTTGAAGAGTCTAATGGTATATAAACATTAAATAATGATCTTCAACTTAAAATGGTTTATGTTTTATCAATCCATAATGTTGATACTTATAATATCACACTTTAATAAGTCGAGCGTGCTAAAAAATAAAATTTTGTTTGAACAAAATGCATTAAAAAAAAATTATGCACTCAAAGTTTTTATCTTATGACTTACGACGCAGTAAAGTTAAAATATTACAATGTTGTGCTGATTTTCGAAAAAAAATAACATAAAATAATAGTTTAGATATACAATATTTGTGTATTCGGATATGGAAAAATAATATTGCTCACTTCAACATTTGACATGACAAAAAAATTGCCTTATAATTTAATATATTAAATGTATAGGTACATAATATCAATTAAACTAAATATTTTGAAACATATAATTTATTGGAAATAAATTTCTATAAAATTTGTACGGTCGCTAGCTGTGTTGTTTTTTTGTTGGTTTTAATTTTAAAACTAAACATTAAAACTAACGAAAAACCATTAAACGTACCTATTTTTTTTATTTAACACATACCTATTTCTTTATTTTCTTAAGACACTCAATAAGTTCACGCCTTTATATATTCCTCCTTATTCCTGTTTTTATCTGTAAATGGTTTTTACATAATATGGAACAGGAAACTTTTGCTCAAAGTGCTTTAACACTTAAGTGTTTCTGCAAATGTTTCAATCATTAAACAATATTTTAAATGAATCTCACGAGTTTTATAATAATGTTTTATCTTGAAAACTGAATTATATAACAACCGATAAAACGCTACCCCCTTATATTCTCGAACCAAGACAGCATTATAATAATAATAATAATAATAATAATATCGATATTTCAAAGGCGGAGAAACGAAATCACGTAATGCACGATGTTATATACATTTTGACACCTGTGTTGGTTCATTTTAATATTTTCACAAAAAAAATGAGAATTATTATGCAATACGCTAAATGAATCATAATCACATAACTGTAATATTTAGTGCTTGTGATTGCTTTGCTTATAGTGATTGTGATAAGGACTATTATATTTTATGAGAATTTTTAATAATATATTATGTATCTATATAAAGTATTTTTTTTAACACTATGTTGGGTCATTGGCTAAAAATAGAGTCAATTCCTAGTTATCGATTAGGGGCTATTTTACCTCGTTAAATTATTCATAGACAAGAAAAACGAAAGGTCGCACGACAATATTTTGTATTTTATTAGTAAAGTATTATATTGTAATAACGAATAGTTTGCTTACTATTTCCAAAATATTATACAACGTACTTAATACCTACCTATAAATAAATCGTGGTAAACCATATGAATGATAAATAATAATCATTATTGATATTTGAATAACAATAATACATTATAATTATCCCGTACTCTTTGATTTTTAACATAAAGTTTCTTACAAATTGAATCATTCCACTTCCACCTCAGACGAAGGTGGACTAATATCAATGATTCGTTAGTTTGGTATTATAAAAATTTTGTTTAGAATCAGTTTGTTATCATTAACACAATATACATATATATCAAGTAACAAGAGACTACTTTTGAAGTATTTCAAAAATTTAAAAATTTAAATTGGACGCACCCGAATGTTAAGTTTGTATTGAGAACATAATGTACTTATAGGTTTAAAAAAATAAAATATATTTAAATTCTAAATAAAGTTGTGAGCAAATATAACACTTGATTTACAAAATCAAACAAATTGTCTTCCTAAAATAGTATATAGGTAGGTACTACGTGTTCGGCTGTTTAATTTATTATTCAGTGTTTTTAGTTGGTAGTATTCTTATAGTTTCATTTGAAAAAAAAAATTAGAAAAAAGGTGGGCAAGTGGATGTCGCTCTGCTGTACAGTAGGTTACAAGTGGGTCACTTAAGAAGTTTCAAGTACCCACAAATAATATTATACAATCACAACAAAATAACTAAAAAAAATATTCTAGGTTTTTTAATATGTAATTTCGTCCAAATTTGAACTTAAAATGACTATAAAAATAAACTGTGTTCATGTTTTTTTTTAGATTTTTTGGTAAAATAATTAACAACTTACGTGATATCTTGTTTTAAATTCTCAATGTTTAGATTTAAAAGTTGAACATTTTATATATTTTTAACTACAAAATAATTAATCAATTTTAAATTTGATAAATTTTGTCAAAATTCGATCTTCAAATGCTTATAAAAAAAATTGTGCTTATATATTTTTAATATTTTTCGACTGATATTATAACAATATATCAGGAGCCTGGCATTAAATTTTCACGCTTTTTTACCCAACAAATAAAGTTTTATTGACATACTTGGAAAAAGAGACTAATAAAATTAGAAACTGAAAATGTTCCTAATTAGTTCAAAACAAATCAAAATATTTTGAAAATTGTATTGTAAATAGAAAATTCTAATATAAATTACCAGTAAAAATGTGTGTGTATACGTTCATTTGTTTTAGAGTTACACAAAAAACAAAAATCGATTTTGTGGAAAACCGATTTTGCGTAAAAATTCCCGTTTTTCCTTAATTTTTATGTTGTTTTTCCCGGTGCTTTTGAAAACTATTGGAAATTTTAAATTTTGACCCTCCCAATGCACCAACGATATTCACTTTCCCATCAAACAAGATACTGAAGTTGAAAATCCAATCATTATTTCGACTACTTATCGTGTACACTGACACAAAAAAAAAAATAAAATAAAAAAAAAATACACATCATTGTAAAATCAATACATTCATCGCTCCGTTCAGAATCTAAAAATATCACGTTCTTAAAAAATACAAAGTTCTTTAAGACAATTTAAATCATAATAAATTACATTGTTAATATCTATTATTAACATAACGAAATTAGTTTTTTTTATTAAAATTATCAATTTTTATATTTTGTATACCTAACCATATTATTCGTTCCGGTTCATCAGATTGCGTTTACTTCAACCTGCGAACTGCGTAGTGCGTGTGATAAATTTAATATTGTAAATTATAATATTAATTTGGCAATCAATAAATTTTTTGCTGATAGTGATTGATCTTAAGTTCGTTTTTTGAAATCGTTAAATATTGTTAAACTATTATCATTCAGACAATGCGTAATGCCCTAAATGTACAACGCAGTTGAATTTTTGACTGAATCGATGAAGCTCAATTAATTATTAAAACGAACCGTTTCTTCAAATTCTGACACTTAAATAAACCTACATCATAGCGTATAGTGGCACAATTATAATTTAATTTTTAAAGTCTATTTCGTGTACATAAATAGAATGATTTGGTATGGTCAATAATTTATCACGAACGATTGTTTCAATATTGCAACATTTGCAATGTTATTAAAACCTAATGTATTTGTGTGTATAAATTTCAGCTTGAACAGAAATGGAATGATACCGACCATATTATGTGCCATGTTCAATGTTCTACTCGAGAGAAAATTGCGTCGTGAGCTATGAAATATACAGACAAGTTTATTGAAATATAAAATATGCCTGTAACATTTTTCCATTTTCGTTACCCACCCTACATTAGGTACACTGTAAAATTCTATTATCGTAAAACATTTTAGACCCACTCTGTTGCTATATTATAAAATATTATAAAACAACGTGAATAAACTGCTTTACACGAAATGTTTTGTTTTGTCCAATACAAATACCGTTATTCGTATAAGTTAATAATATTCTCTATATTTATTATATTTGAAGAGTTAAAATGTATTATTATTACTATTCAAATAGTTTGAAATATAACGTCATGATGGATAACAACTATAATATGACAAATAATATAACAACAATAATATGACAATAAAGGTATATTTACAAAACGTACAATATTATAGGCACAAAAGATATAGGTAGATGGATTTATATTTGTTTTTGTGTTGTTTTTTTTCCCATAAATGTTTAGTAATTATTGTATTTGTCTCGGATCTATGAGTAGCGCAACTAGAAATAAAATGTGAATTGAAAATTGTATAAAAATTAAAATTAGAATAATATTAATTTCTAAACGAAGAAAAGAATGTATTGATTTTATGATGATGTGTGGCTGTGTTACATTTATTTATTTCTTGTGGCTTATTACGTTTTGAAGAAGTCAAGTTATACTTGCTTCAACTATTGTCAATGTTGAGGGCGGTTCCTTGTAGAATATATTTTGATTCATAGACGGTGATATTAGATTGTGGAAATTCTTTATTCCTTGCTCATTTAATCGAAACAATCTAACAAAAACAGCGGAAAAAAACAAGAATATTAATTACGCATTACCTATATCAATTTTTCACAACATTCATTTGGATTATATTTTGTTTTAGGTAAATCATCAAAAAAAAAATTGTGGATACTCAAAATGTTCACTAAATAAGCATACATATAAATACATATAAAATTACTCGTTCAAAATTTGATTTACCGAAGTAATCTACAAAATATTTCGTTTTGGAATAATTAAAAAAGTAGCAAAAATATCAAATTTTGTTCAATAACTTTTTATATTATTGCAAGGAGTTAAATTTGTGTGAACAATTATTTTCAAAAACGTTTATAATATTTAAATAGGTAATAAAGTTTCGTCGTTATAAAAATCACCCACTTACCTAGCTAGTACATATATAGTATATAATATGTAAATAACAATTTAATACTTAGTAGGCATTTTTTTTTTGATAAAATTTAGAATTGAAATAAAATGAAATAAAATTATTAATCGATATATTGATCAATTGATTTGGTTTTTGGTCCATAACTAAATATAATACTCGTAAGTGTTTCTAGTGAAATAGAAATCCATATTTAGAATGTCAAATAAAAAGTGTTATGGAGACAAGGTTATCAGATTTAAGATGAATCAGTACTAAAACGTTTAAAAAGAAAGTCTTAAATCCACTGAATAGATGAATCATTAAGAGCAGACATAAAATATACTTGCCTAAAGCACCCGTGAACCTTGAATTTGATTGATTTTAGAAATGTTAACAGTTTATATCATACGTTTTATGTAACGCCTACTATAATACATGACTTATACATATAATATTCTAGTAGCTTTTTTTAATAAGTAACATTTGTTCACTTTAAAATTATAAAATTAAAATAATTATATATATATATGTATCGTGATCAGTATAAACTTTTCAAGTCTATAAGATAATTTTATTATGTTTTGATATAATATCTATTTTTATTAATTATAATCGTGATAAATATAATATTATACTTATTGAAATAGACTGATTTAAATAGGCAGGTACCTAAACAAATTTATTTGATCATAGTTTTAAGCCAAAATTGGGTGCTTTTGGGGGTGATGTATTGCGATTGTTGTGAGCATTGATCTCTCAAAATGTCTGATCGAGATTATGTATGATAATATATGATATACTTAATTTTTTTGGAGACAAAACCGTAACTAATTATGAAATATTTCAAAGAATATTATCATAATATATTGACTCAACCCTTAAAGTAAGAAAGATTATATAATGTTCAATAACGACGTATGATTAAAATTTAGATTATTATTTAAAAAATGTATAAAAATTAAATAGGCTCAAAAGTTACATTGAAAGTAAAAAATATTTAAAAAAAATTATTTGATTATTTTTTAATAGAATACCTACTCGTTATTATCGCCGAAATTTCTTAGTATCTTTACATATTGTGTTAGTAATGTGTACCTATGTACGTAATTTAAAGGTACATGTTGAACATATTTTTATTAAGATCTGACATAATCATTATTTTGAAATAATAATTATATTCGTTTTCAAAATATCATCATAATTCTTTTTTTTACATTTGTTAAAAATAATAACTACATACAATATTATGACTTGTGGCTTGGCGTGGCGCGTTGGCCGCTACCAGTCGCGGAATGCGTTTGGGAGTAAGTAACGGCCACAGCTACTAGCTCCCGGATGGGTGACCACCCGGGTTCATAGTAGTTAAAAACCTTGCCACACATACACGTGTTTGCTACCTACCGTAACAACCGTTAAAACAATCGTAAAATCAACCTACCGTACCAACCTTACCCCTACCACAGTTCATAACCCCTACAACAGCCAATGGCCATAGTCGCCGGGCTTAAGTTCAATATATAAAAAAAAAAAAAAACAATATTATGACAAAAATCACGAGCATAGATATGCTGTATATAAAAAATTTGTAATCTAAGTAAGTAGGTATATAGTTAAAAAAATGTACAAGTGGATAAATTATTGTTAATGAAAATTTACCTAAAGAAATTTGAACATTTAATGCAGTTCGAAATATAGAGAGTACCTAATAATTTAAATGCACCATACTCTGCATATAAGTTTAATTTTGGTTTTATTTAGCAATGTTAGAATTAGACCAAAGTTATTGAGTTAAGATGTTTTTGAATTACCAAATATTTTTACAATTTCTAGTTTCTACATCTCGCATAGTCAAAGTATTCATTTAATTCGTTAATCACTAATCGCACGAATTAAATCAATACACTCTTGAGTGAAAAATAAAGTAGTCGGAACAGGCTAAAATATTAATTAATATATCTGTCACTCTGTCCACACGTCTTTCATTATCAAACTCTTATATTATATTCTTTACTATATTTATAATTAGCAGAAGTTAAACGAATATTCGAAATGTGTTTAATATAGATAGTCCCGCTTGATTAAAATGTTAAGTTTATTTAATTTTAATTTAAAACAAATAATTATTATAGATATACCTATGCTAGAAATCTTGTTTGGAATAATTTTGTTTCACCTTCAAAAACATTATCAATCATTAAATATATCAATATACAATTATTTAACATCAACAATTGTCGATCTTACCTAATCATATATCAAGTGAAGGTTTATAATATAGTACTAATACAACAGTAAAATAATTCCATAGTGAATGTAAAAGACGCAGACACAACACGTGAAATACGCGCTAACACTATATTTTAGTGCTAGTATAGTACTATATATCCAAATGTTATAGGTACTCTTCTAGAGAAAGGTACAATGATTTCGATTTTAGAGGGTACTTAATAACGGTAGGTAGGTGTATTGTAAAAGTTCACCGTGGATCATAATTTTATCAGGGAATGGATACCTACGACGTCGATATGGAGCAAGGAATATAACGAAATGTCATGTTGAGTACCGAACAATATATAATTACAATAAGACCTCTTTGTAACGGAATCGCTCGGTACCAATATTGATTTTTCCATTATAGGTAATAATTTATATAATAGGGATACTAAACTATACGAGATTTAGGTCATACACTTATACGGGGTTATTTTTATTTGGAAGGAGATTTCCGTCTTTTAGAGGGGTCCGTTATATGGAGGTTTTACTGTGATTGTAAATGCATCCTTACTTACTTCCTGTACGATATTATATCTAAATTCCAAATCAATTACGATAATTTGTTTCAACACATTCCACACAATTTTATGTTCAGTGAATACGTCTTGAAATTTGAAAAGTGTTTTGATGTTTTGATACGAGATCAAGAAAATATAGCTTGGTTGAAATATTTTTTCTAGTTTTTGTCATATTTTTATTTGTTATTACTTTAGTAAAAGTGTCGTAAAGTTCCATATGACGATCGAAATGGGACACATGTGGTACTTTAAGTTTCTCAGAATTAAAAATTCTCAATAACTTTGTTGTATAGGCAACTGACAAGCTATAAAAAATACCGGTACGGTTAAATTATGAATTTTTATATATGAATATTTTAAGGGTTATATAACTTTAAGCATATATTATTATGTCATTGGGCTGGAAATTGTTTTCAAATAATATATTTTTCAAAAGACAATATAGGTAATGTTTATTCAACAAATACGGTCGGTACAACATGTATCCCAAAGTTTGATGAATTTTTTATCGACCAAAAATTTTGGTATGACTATAAGAATTGCTAATTTAAAAATAGATATTTTTAGTATTCAGATATTAAAAATTGATATTGTTTGTAATCAAGTAATACTCATACAACGTTTTGTTTCTATTTTATTTCCTAAGTATTATAAAAATGTCTAGTTTTTTTTATTTCCTAATCATTATTTTGAATAATATGATTGACAATATTCGTTTTCAAATAATAAAGAAACGATTGCTTTATGTTCTAAGACAACATTCTTACGCTTGTATTGTACATTGTACTCAATTTTAAAGACATTTTTTCAATAATGTTAGTTAATAAATTTAAACAATAAATTGTGTTTGGAAAATTATCTATATGAATATTTATTGCTTAATTCGTGTACTGTGTACTAAACTCCTAAATGTATAATTAGTTGAATAGTATATGTACTGTTGAATAGTATAATGTATAAATAGTTGAATAATACTACAATTAGGTATAGTGTATGACGCCCATATAATGAATAAAAAGATTGATTTTAAATTTAATAAATAACCATTGAAGAAGCTTGTACAAAATACGTAGGTACTTGAAAAATAGGGTTTTCTTCACATAGATTAATAGATTATACAAGCTTAAAAAAACTAAAAGGTTCTTGTTGACGATAAGCTCAAATTTTAAAAACCCGAGAAAGTCGCTATATGGTGTGTTAAAACTTGAAATTAAAATTTTTATATTGGTAAACCATTGAATAGCATACGAAAAACGATATGGCAGAGAGATCTGTCAGTCTATATTCATAAAGAAATTTTTTAGTAACTATTAGTTATTAATACGACATTACGTAATTAGCTAATTTTAGTGAAAAATATCGCATATATTATTAAAATTTGTATTATTAATTATTATATCATACTATAGCAAATAAAATTGTATGCAAAGGTTGAAAGGTTCAAAATATAAATATAGAATATATCTAAATATTTTGAATAATTCATTGTTTATAGAGAAAATTATAAATAAAGTATCAATGAAAAAATGAAATGAAATGAATGTTTGATGTTTCAAGTTTCCACGATTAATATTTTTGGAATTATAACATAGGTAGGTATTACAAGATATTTTTGAGGCATAATTTATAATAATAAGAAAAACAATAAGACTATAAAAGTAAAATCTTTATGATATGCTTAAAATGAGCCAAAATATATTGAAAATCATATCATGTATGTAAATAAAATGCTAATATAATTATTTGGGTGAAAATTTAAATTACTTATAAACTGTTTTAGTAACGGTTTTATTCGTTTTTTAATTACTATAAAATAACAAAATCGATTTTGTCTAAAATTGGTGTTGCGGTAAATGTATTCCTGTTTTTCCCGGTTGTTAAGTAAAGTATAACGTTTACGTTTTTACGTTTGACCTCCCAAAGTCCCAAAATACCAATTAAATCCAATCTGCTGTATCACGAACCACATTCAAAGTTGAGGTTCAAAGCATTTACATAAAAAGTTTAATAGTAGAAATCGTCTATAAAAAATAAATAAAATACCCATCATTGGTTTTACACCTATGTACCTAACATACAATATACGTCAACGTTCCGATCAGAATCTAAATTATACATAAATGCCATAATATACCTAATTACAATTTATATAAGCTTCATAAATAAATCATGTTTATATGAATACGCGTACCCACTTTGATTTTGTCACCGTAAAAAATACCTCTTTAATTATCCAATTATGCGGGACAAAATTATGTATACAGCAGGACTCGTGGGCAGATTATTAGTTATTACAACGCATAATATCATAATAAATTCTTGTTCTATAATGTTTTACATATTGCTAAATATTTTCATAGTACCTAATGTATGATAATTACTACTATATTAGTAGGTAGTTTTTGGTTTCATAATTTAGTTCAATTTTTTTTTACTCATATTTACAGTTGTAAAATAATTTAAAAGTAGAAATCTTCACCTTTTAATTTATTATTTCATTCAACAAATACCTTAAGCTATTGTTACAGTGAAAACGTAACATACACTACCTCTATAACCTATGATATAATATAAATATATTTATACGTCAAATATTATATAATACCTAAACATAAATTAAGTTATTACAGTTGATATATTAAATATTAGAAAATCTGCACTTAAATAAAAGTAAGTACAACTGAATTAGTCAAATATAAGTTATAATACTATAAAATATCATCATCTTTTGGAGCAGTAAAATGCTTGGTTTTTCAATTTCAGTGTTTCTGTTAGGGTAATCTTGTCGGTAATTTGGGAGGGGAAATAAAAAAAGGTGGGCTACATTATGTCCACGAAGAACGATTCTAATCGGAGACGGCGTGTCAGCATAGGATAATAAGATAGATGTCTATATAGGATATTATCTTATATTATATTTGTATTTTTTTAATTAGTATTACTTGGGGTGTGTTGAATTATTTTTTGTAAAAAACATTGCATTTGCCTAGTATTATCCTAAATTAATTATCAGTGATGATAAAAAATAATATGGATGTTAATATGTAAAATCAGGCTGAGTGCTTATGGAACTGGTGCATACATTGTATACGCAGCTCGCTGCTGGATAGAGTCAACAAGCTATTTATCTTACTGTGCATGTTGAACAAACACTCATTTGTGTACAGTGGTTGACATTAACGCGAGGAATGCCTTTAACTCGGCGTCTTGATTACTTATCGATGCAGCACTTCGACGGCGTGGGTTCCCGGGATACCTGATTCGTATTCTGCGGTCGTATATGAGTGGCCGAACTCTTCTGGTAGGCGGTGATGGCAGAGTTCCTGTCAGGATGGAAGTATTGTCACTTACAGCCCTTTTCAGCCTTTATCAGCTATTTTCAAGGATGGTACTGATGGTTGACTACAAAAGATTTTCCTAGTTGTTTGCCAGAATGAATTATCGCTGGCAGACAGGGCTAACATATGTTTTGAAATGTTTTCTGATCTAATTTGGGCAAGGTTTCTTTTAAGCTTGTTATTGAGGTTTTTGAATTCACGCTTGTCTGAAAGTTATCTAGATCTCTGATTAAATCTTAGATTTATGAATTCTCAACTCAAAATAATTTGCTAATTTTCGTGATTTTTCCGTATTTTGTCTAAATTTCAAATTTAAATGTCTATAAAAAAAAATTTTTACTAAGGATTTTTCATATTCTTCAAATATCGTTGTAACAATATAGTATGAGCCTTGAATTAAATTGTCAAGCATTTTTACCCGACAAATAAAGTTTTATTGACATTATACATAGAAAAAAAAACTAATAAAATTAAAAACTGAAAATGTCCTTAAACAGTTCAAAACAAATCCAAATATTTTTAAAATTTTATCGTGTATAGAAAATGCAAATATAAACAACCAGTGAAAATTTTATGTACTCGTTCATTTGTTTTAAAGTTACGCCAAAAACCAAAATCGATTTTGCGTAAAAAATCCTGTTTTTCCTGGTGCTTTTGAAAACTATTGTTAAAATTAAATTTTTACCTCTTAAATGCACCAACTAGATTCACTTTCCAACCGAAAAAGATACTGTTGCAGAAAATCGAGGCAGTTTTACTGCCCCAAAATGGTGGTGACAGACACAAAAATTAAAATAAAAAAACACACATCATTGTAAAATCAATACATTCATCACTCCGCTCAGAATCTAAAATAGGGAAAGACTAAAATTTTTACTCAAAACTTGTTTTTGACAAAATCGTTTTTCTTATTTGGTTGTAAACGAATAACCATAAATGCTCTAAATTTCACTAAATTTTTAAATTACAACTGTCAAAATATTTTGAATTTTATTAAGATTTTGAGATTTCCGATTTTTCTAGTTTTTTTTTTCAAATATCGATAAAACATTTTCTGTTTTTACTGTGTCAAAATAAGGTTCTTTATATTATGTTGTTCATCATATAACCAAATGTCAAAAAATATATTATAACAGATATATTATATATAATATATAGATTATACAGATATTTTTCATTTTCATAGACATTTTAATTTAAAATTTGAACAAATAAGATATTTAAACAAAGAATAACATTTTTAGATATTTTGTTGTAGTTTAAAAACATTATTCGTGGAATTATTAATTATTTAATTTAAACTTTTAAGTTTCAACGTATAGTATTATGTTGCTATTATATTACATTAATATTTTATATAGATTATATATAGATATATATTATATAGATTTTTTATATATATTTTATATATCTACACAATGGCATTTCCAGATGCAATGTTTTTGGGCAATATTTAATTAAATGTACCGTATTACTAATGGTAAAATAAATTACTTTAATAGCAATATAAATATAACATAAAACATACTTAGTAATATAGATTGACAGTCTTCGTTCAGAATCGTTTTTCGTATGCAATAATTTGTCATTAAATTTAAATTTAACACACGTACATTATACATATATAGTGACTTACTCAATTACACCCGACACCTACGACATTACAGCAGAGCTGCAGTGCCCGTTACCTACTCTTCCCCGTTTTTTTTAGTTTAGTTTTTTTAAGTTATTTTTTTTTTCCATCCTAAATGTTTATGTGGAAATACCGATAGAATGTTCATAAACTTATAACCAATTGTATTTAGTTTTAATTTAGTTATAAGCTATATAATATATTATGTTTTTATAAAATTAGTAATACAACTTTTAATCATTGTTTTAAATAAGAAAAGGGACCTGGTGAGGCTTTATGGTTGGCCTCAGTTACTAACGTGTTTCGAGGTCAAGCATCGGCCGGCGTCACTAGTTCCCGGATGGGTGACCACCCTGGGTTTTTAGTGACGAATTCTCGCTCCTCATACACGTGTGTATCGACCAACTTACAAAATGTCAATGGCCATAGTTTCGATACGTAAAATAAATTTTAAAAAAAGTTTGAAAGTGGGTGTCACACTGCTGTACAGTAGGTTACAAGTAGGTCACTGTAATGGATGGTGTTAAATTTTAATTCAATGATATAATATTATCATGGTATATAAAAAAAAACGATTCTGAGCGAAGACGGTCATTCATCCTATGATTCAGTCAGCCTATGATATATTATACTAAGTATATTTGATGATATTATTGTGAATAAACTAATTTATTTATTATAACCTATTTTTCGTACCTTGTTTAACCTTGTTTTACATTTTCAATTCTTAGCTATAAAAGTTGAACATTTTATACATTTTTAACTACAAAATAATTATTAAACTTGATAAATTTTGTCAAAATTCAAACTTAAATGTTTAAAAAAAAAAATTGTGCCTATTTATATTTTTATTTTTCAACTGCTAAAGTAACAATATATCAGGAGTCTCGTATTACATTTTCACTCTTTTTTTACCTAACAAATTAAATTGTATTGTCATATATAGACAAAAAAAATAAAAAATTTAAAACTGAAAATGTCCGTAAACCACACAAAATGAGTCAAAATATATTCAAAATGTTATGGTGTATAGAAAATGAAAATATAGACAATCAATCAAATTTTCATGTTTTTACAGTTATTCGTTTTTTTTTAACTACGACAAAATAAGAAAATCGCTACATGATAAATCGAGGAAATATCTAATGTGTTAAAAATATAAACTTCAAATGATCATAAGGTTTAATTTATTACGTTAAAATTTGTATCCAACAACTACTTAAAACTCCCGTATCATCTTTGTTATATCCAATATCCGTATCAAATTATGCGGGGTTTTTCAGTAATTTTTAGTCAATTTTAATTGAATATAAACATATAACCTAACCTATTGAATATTATTGAAAATATATAAATATGAAATATTTCATGTAACGGTCTACTAAATATATTAAAATAATTAATTATTGGTCAGTTATTTTTGTTATTTATCTTCTACATTGAAATCAATATTGTAAACTTATTGTAAACTCCTTAATCCCACTACACGTTTTCCTAAATTTAACATCTGATACTTATCAGTATTCTTAACTTCATGGAATGACGCGACGTTGACTTACCGGTTAGTAGATAGGTTCGTAGGTACTCTATCCCTCATGAGTCATAACCGACTACACCTAGGCACCTACATAAGGACTAGGTATATGAATTTAATTTTACTAAAACAAATTGTATATTATAAAATAATGAGGCTTATGAGTTATGTCATAAGCAAATGGAATGCATAGGTATAATAAGGTCCTATTTATCATTACATGAATTACATTGACTAATCTCGATTATATTATGTTTTAAATGTCAATGCTATAAGAATATTTACTCTTAATTTATCTATTTATTCCACACACGAATAACACACGACCCCACCTCACATTATACTATCCAAAGTTGTTTTATTCATCAATGACAGTATACTTTAATACAATATAATGTATTATATAAGCCATGGAAGTAAGGTTTTATGTAGGTACAAACATTAATTTTATTGAGTTATTACTTATTTGTCATTTCAGCACATTCTTTTATATACAAAACTTTTTTAGGTTCATTGAAAATAAAATAATGATTTCATATTCAATAGTTGAGGATGAGCAATCAGCATACAAGTTGTCGTACTACTGTAAAAAATTTAAAGTATAGAGATAAAAATGATTAAAAAATGTTGTTACTTGTTGCCTACGGGTAACTCCGATTTCAATCGAATTGATATTTATATATTTTATATGTTGCTTACTATTGTTATTTGACTCCTAAAACATTTACGTAAACACTCGTAAAAAAATTGCTCGTGTACCAACATGGCAATATACAGGATGCATTTTAATTAAAATTCGAAGGAGTTGTTTCTGGGTCGTCAAAATATGCTTACGTACTTATTAAGAATAATAGTCCTTAATTTTGATACAAATCATAATAAAACATACAACGTAAGTAATATTTAATCTAGTACTTATAATTTATTACAATCAGACTATTTTATAAGTTATAAAATATAAATAGATAAAATATATTAACAACTATAATTTATATGGACTAGATATTATTTTAAGTGTAAAATGTTAAATTATTAGTCAAAAACTACTCGTTCGAATTTTATTTAGATGCTTCGAAATTTTCAATAAATCTCTGGTTAATTCCAGGAGAGTTGATTATCATTTGAAAAAAAAAGTAGTTGTTATCGCAACAAGTTACTCATTAAATGGTTTAAAAAATGTGAGTATTAGAAAATTCAATTATTTTACACATATTTTTTTGTATATATTTTCGTATTTAAAAATTCGAAATTTGATTAAATTAATCACTCAACGAACAAATGGACTCACTGTGCACTCAGAATTATTGATGAATCATCCGGTATATTATTCCGGTAAATTATTTCTAAGTCAAATGTTATAAATATTATAATAAACAATCAGTAAACTGTTAAAAGTCTTCTGCTGAATTCCGGAAAATTATAATTTGTTGAACCGAGTCTTAAACATACAAATTTGTATTGTAGCGCATTAATGAGTTCATGACAACAATATATTTAATTGAATAAAGTATCTAGTGTAGCACAATTCATTATACATGTAGGTTATCAGTTTTTCGTCAATGTGTAGGTACTCACTCTGAAAGTCGTAACCTTATATTATATAGAAAGGTTTTTTAAAATCTCGATTTCGAATATTGGTCGTTATTTTTATGGATAGCGAAAGAGAAATAAAATATAATTCTCACAATAGTTGTGGCTGTAATAATGGTATAAACATTTTGTAGTTTTATTAAAGGATGTAAAAAGTAAAACATTACCTAATCTATTCGTCTTAAAATCAAAGTAATAAAAACTATTATAATTCACCGAATGCACCATCTTTTATTAATTGTTATTATTATAAATGGAATAATAGCGATGTTTATTTATATATTTATTTCATTTTACAGGCCGGGGCCCAAAACAATATGAAGACAAGTATATAAAGATATTTACAATGACTTAATAATAAGTAACAATATAATAATAACTAAATGTAAAACAATTTAAGTAATGATAGTAAATACAATAGTTTAAAGCAAATATAAATAAAATGCAATAAGGGTAAGCTCACACGGACCACTTTAGAACCACGCTACGACCGCAAAACGGTGGTCGCTCGTGGTTGATATTTTAAAAACATATAAAATAATATGAAAAATGTAATTGAACTCAGACGGACCACTTTCTGCCGTCAGTTTCGACTTCAGTCGCATCGTGTCGACTGTATCACCCACGAAATTGTGGTCGTCGGTGGTTGAGCGTAACACACATGCTGCGACACGTCAACCACTTTCCAACCACTTGCCACCAGCACACAAATTTTATCATTATTATTTTATATTTATAGAAATATCATTGCTATCTTTATATCATTGTTATCTTTATTTTGTATCATGTAATCTATACATATATTATTATCATTATTATTTTATGACTAGTGTTATGATATTTATTTTGTCGATTGGTTGAGTTGGTTTTTTAGTTGTTGTTCAGTAGTTCACGTGTTCTGTGTTCAATACGAGATAAATTATGAGCGAACAAAGTGAAAACGACGACGCATTTGACACAGAATTGTTTATTGAAGAATTGCATAATTTACCATGTATTTGGGATTATACTTCAAATAGTTATAGTAATCGTATTACAAAAGCTAAAGCTTGGGAGTCTCTTTGTCTTAAATTTTATAATGATTTTGAAGCGAAGAATCAAAAAGACAAAAATAACTGCGGTAAGAACTATTTATTTAATAAATATAATATAATATATAATATAATATTACACATTATTAATACTAGATACTTATTACTCAATACAAATCACATATTATTTATTTCTATATTACATTGTATACTGCCAATGTAATTCACCCTCTGGACTTATAAAATAGTCGGCAAATTTATCTCTGACTAAATTCACTGACCTGCCTACACGATATTCTTCGTTATTTTCAAATGGTATAAAATCCGGTGTCATTAGAGTATCTTCGTAGTTATAACCATCTTGCTTTCGTACTATATTATGTAATACAACACATGCTTTAACAATATCTTCTGCGAAGTCAACTGCCACATTGAGTGGTCTATGGAGTATTCGCCATTTATTCGCTAGAATTCCAAACGAACATTCGACGTATCTGCGTGCTCTGGAAAGTCTATAGTTGAACACACGTTTTTTTTCCGATATCTGCCTTCCACTATATGGCCGTAACATATGTTCATTTAACCCAAAAGCTTCATCACCGATAAATACGTAAGGTAAGCGATTTCCATCCATGCTGATTATTTCGGGATCAGGTAGATCTAATTCATTTTTTTTCATTTTTTTATATAAACTGCTATCCTTCCATATTGTTGAATCGGACGTTTTACCATAAGCTCCAATATCAACATATGTGAATAAGTAATTTGAATCGCAAACTGCAAGTAATACGATTGAAAAAAAATGTTTATAATTCCAGTACAAGGACCCACTATTTGGTGGGTGAATGATACGTATATGCTTTCCATCCACGGCTCCAAGGCAGTTGGGAAAGTTAGCTCTTGATTTAAATTGTTGTGCGATATCTTGCCATTTTTCTTTGTTTGGTTTTGATAAATGAATAGGTTGTAATTTAAACCATATCTGACGGCACACATCTCTGACAATTTCACTAGCAGTTGTAGAACCACATTTATATGTATAGTGGAGCTCTTTAAAAGAACATCCGGTTGCCAAATATCTGTAACAATATTTAGGTATCGCTGATTAGGTTAACACTAAATAAATAATTAGTATTTAGTTATTAAATTCCCAAAACAATCCGTGTATTGAGTATAGATTATCTTTTATGAACTTTTTTTTTCAAATCATTCACAGTGAAAACTATTTCTATTATTTTTTATAATTATTGAAATAATATTATTTTTTAATTTAACTTATTATTTAAAATTTTATTAGCTGTCATACTTCAAAGAAAATGGAGAAGTTTAAGAGATTCATACAACAGAGAATTAAAAAAAAATAAAGAAGTAAAGAGTGGATCCGGTGCTTCTAAGCACAGAAAATATTTATACTTTGATAATTTATCTTTTTTAAAACCTATATCTGAGAGAAGAGAAACATCAAGTTCGATTGACGATACTCATCAAAATGAAGGTGAGCAACTCATAACAGATAACTGTTATGATAAAAGTCAAAACGTGACTAAAAAAAGGAAGACGACAAAAAACACAGATAAGGAGACTGAGCTAATTACAAACTTATCACACCGTTTGTCAGAACGTATGAGCAAAGAAAATGAAGCGTTGAATAATATTGATAGTGATAAGCATTTTTTACTGTCATTATACGATCGTTTCAAAGCCATTGATAATAATATAAAATTTCAAGCCCAAATTGAGATTATGAATGTAATACAAAAATATAGTCAACCTAATCATCAAAATTATAATTATGAGTCCTTTGGTAGACGTTTTGAAAATGTATCAGCTCAAGTATATAACACCGACTATGAATCAAGACAGTATCCGATGTATTCACATACACAATATCCTAGCCATATTGAACCTTCTTCATTTCGAGCACCTACAAGAGTGAATGTACCAGACATATCGCCAAATAGCATTCAATCAATGACTTCCACAGAAAGCATTACAACCCATGCCACCGATGATGATAACGATTCAATTTTATCAAATATTTTCAATTAATGTTACGATATATAATATTATTTAATGTAATATATATGTATAATAAATATATTAAAAACTACAATAAATAAGTTTAATAAATATTATATACCTTATAGTAAGTGCGAGACGTTCGTCAGCTGGTATGCTTTTTCTCATGGTTGTGTCTGTTCGTTTTATAATATCCGTTAACTCACATAATAAATAATCAAATGAATTTTTACTCATTCTAAAATAATTTAAAAATTTATCATCATACATTCTTAATGAATTATATAGCAAATTAAATTGACTTTCATTTTTATTTTCAATAATAGGATGGACCCAAAATTGTCTCTTCTTACGACGCCGCATTTTCCGCTGTAATAAAAGTAATAATAGTGCTTCCTCTTCAAAGTCCATTTTTACACTAAAATATAGTATATAATATATACAGTAAAATGTTTACATTGTAAAATACAAATAAAGAACGTACGTCATATTTGTGGTTACGGTGTGGTTATATTGACGTCGGTTCGGACTTCTAACGACCACAAAAAAGTTGTTCAAAAGTGGTCGATTTCGCCGACAGTACAACCACATTATAACCACAAAAAATCGTTCACGAGTGGTCCGTGTGAGCTTACCCTATGGAAACTTGGCTCAAATAAGGAAAAGAAGGGGTCGTTATTGACGATGCGCATAAGGCCGTGCGCAGACTTCAATTTCTGGTCGAGCCTGGGAAATCATAGTGCCCTGATACTTGGACAGTGCCCCTATTTTTTTTAACATATCACCATACGCATGTTGATGTATTAACCAATTAATGTCTATATAGTACTATAATTATTGTATTTGTATATAACATTTTTATTAGATTAATAGAATGTGTGTAGCAGTACACACAAATATTTTTGATTTTATTATACTTTAACGACAAATAAAATTGCCATGATCTTCACGAACATATTATTATAATAAAATATATACGCACATTTTAACATGCCCCTAAAATGTTTCAGGTCGAGCCTTGACGTTTATGGCACAAGGCGAATAATTGGAGAGTTGAGAAAACTCGAACCTCAATAACTCAAAAACCTCGATAACTCGAATTCATTTCTGGTCTCTTGAAGTGTTTTTAAGTTGTGTTTCTCAACTAGAAAAATACATAAGTCGAATTTATTTTTATTTCCCTGCAGATTTGAGTTATTGACACTCGATTGTGTTAGATTTGTACTACATTGAATAAACATCAATACACGTGTACATCGCTCAAAACCACCACTCTACAGTTAAAAATGAAAAATCTTATTTATTTATAATATGTATTTATTTAAAATATAATTTTTAATTCAACCACCCTACTTTACACATTGTCAGTTATAAAATTAAATTAAGTTAAATTAACTTAACGTTCGATATAAAAACAAGTTCTCGTTTTGGTATAGTGATTATCACCTATTATCAGTTAATATTTAAACGGTTATACCTAACTAATTGTGTACATGAATGTTTTTTGAGGTACTAAAATTATTCATGGAGCAATAATTAGTATAACTTTACATAATTAAATACGATCAATTCAATGAAATGTATTTGTATATTATATGAGTTTCTTGACGAAAATATTATATTTAAGCAGTCTTCTATGGCAATATAAACATCTTTTTTTTTTTAAAGTACCACTCTTTTTTACTGTAGGCTGCCACTGCCTACGTTTCTCAACTTGTGGTACGTGTAAGGAAATCTCCCTTTATATACATAAAAAAAAGAATGGCCAATGGATCACTATTCATATTAAATATTATTTGGTGTATTTTATATTAATAATAATATAAATAATAATTACAAACTATATTTCATTTTCTTTTTGCGCATTAAATTCACCTAGGAGTGACTGGCTTAATATGACATACCATTTTGTAAATGGTAATTGGTATAACGAATTGTATTATTAATTAGTGCCGGAAAATATTTCTACATATTTGTACTAATACTATGCACACGTTTCTCCAGCCAAATAATAAATGTATTATGTTACAAAGAATTGAGTTCACTTTTTATGTGAATTATGGAACTATGTATCTGGGTGCTCGGATAAAATTACATACCTACCAGCTACCTACACTGTTTGTATAAGTAACTATAAAGAAAATTAATAAATTATATAATTTTAACTACCTATGTAATATTTTAACTATAAGAACATCTTAATACCAAATATATAGTCACATAGTTTGACAAAGCTTAATAAAAGTATACTGTTACTATGTCATTTTGCCCGAGATAGTATATAAGTTTTATTTATGTTTCTTAATACAAAATGACTAGTACTAGACTTATTTATAACAAAACTATAGTAGCTATAGCTTACTTTTCTTTTATGCAACTTAAGATTAACAATCTTAAAAAAAATGTAGTATCTAAAAATAAATATTCAGATTGATGAAAAAAAAAATCTATACCACACAAAATACAAGTTTGTTTTAAAGTACAAGCATATGGAGCTAACGTAATAATATATAATCATGCATTTGGGTTTATAAGTCATGTAATTGAAGACTATTTGGATCTTAAATATCAGTATTTCTTAACGAAACATCAAAGTGTCATATTGGCATATTGCCCTAATATGTAATATTTAGCCAGTCTCCCCTATATATTGACATAACTTTGTAGTTATAAAATAAAATTAAGTTCGATACATTTAATATAACGTGTACATTTTTTATAAGAAAAAACCCAGTTTATTTGTTCAAGAGGTATATGAACGTTTTTAAACTGTGTAGGATGGGACACGGATATAAAAAAAGGTTGAGGACCGCTGCTGTAGGCCGTTTAGGAGATTATTTTTTTTAATCAATGCAGCTAAATTCTAAATCAAAATTTGAATGAGCTTTACCTGTAAGTACTAAATAATAGTATGACATAAGACATAAAATATATGAAATATTTAGTCTTGTAGCCTGAACGGAAAATAGTGTGTTGGTATATTAACTGGTTATGATTCGGGGATGGTTGAAAATTAATTGTTTATCTATACAGTAGTCACTCGATAATTCGAACCTCGATAATTCGAAAAACTCCATAAATCGAACTAAACGCTAAGTCCCCTGAGAAAACCTCTATAATTAGAAAAAAATACATGTATTCCGGTCCCCTCGATAATTCGAAATGTCTGTCGGTGAGACACACTCTACAATTCGAATTTTTTTTTCACGAATCTCTATAATTCGAATTTCTTTAAACACGATTATATGTACGTTCATATTATGTACATATAAGGATTATGATAGTTAAATATTATCATAGTTTAATGTTATCGTATCTTACCTACCTAATCTATACCAAAATAAACCTCTGCTATGGGTAAACCGTTATTGAAAATGAACAAACGAAATCAGTCGTAGCGAACGTAATCAGTCGGAATATGGGGTCCCGTAAAAGTGTACAAGTGTTTGTCGATAGCCGACAAACAAAAAGTGATCGCAGCAGTTGAAGCAGGTGAAAAAAAAAAAGATGTTGCTCTACGTTTTGGTATACCAGCTTCTACGCTTTCAACAATACTAAAACAAAAGGGCCATCTTACAACATTAACACCTTATTCATCACGGATCAGACAGAAAAAATGTGAGTACCCCGATCTGGAAGAATGTCTTATGGCTTGGTTTACTTAAAGTAGGCAAAATAATATTCCAATATCAGGACCTATTTTAAAAGAAAAATCTAAGTTGTTTGCTACCAACTTAGGTATCACAAATTTTCAAGCTAGTGAGGGTTGGTTAGAAAAATTTAAAAAATAAATGTAAAATATAATAATATGTATGTATAATAAATAAATATCTATTAATAGTTTTAAAATATACATTGTAATAATATTTATAATAAGTAAATGTAAAAATAAACGTAATACATACATACATTATGTACAATTTTCTACCTCTCTTTAATTCGAATTAATTTTTTTTCCCTCGATAATTCGAACACTCGGTAAATCGAAAACCTCTATAAATCGAATTTTTAACTCGGTCCCCTGAATTTTGAATTATCGAGTGACTACTGTATAATATTAATAATAATGTTTTTGAATTATTTTGAACAATTTGTTTGAAAGGTATTCCAAGTATAATGTATGAATATTTTAATTTCAATGTATACAAATATAATATGATATAAGTTAAAAAATAGCTAACTACATCAGGATATTATGTTTATTTTAAATATTAAATGATTATTTTCCGGATATAAAAAATGGTGTAAAATGGTTGTATACTGTAATTTCCCTAAAGAAATTCAAACAATTGAAATTCTAGTCGAGAAACTCTTTGGAATTTCACAGTATTTTCCAGAAAACTGAGAAAATTAGCTACCTCGCAAATATAAAATGTTCCCAGGTTCGATTCCTGTACCGTGTAAAAAACATTTTCCATTATTTTGGATTATTAATAATTACTCAAGATTTAGTTTATATTAAGTTTTATTACCCACTTAGTTTGTAAAACAATGTATTATTGTTGATTTTAACAAAACATGCAACCTACATTCAATGGAACATTTAGAATCAACAATTATTCACCTTAATGATTAACACGTTTATTATTAGCGTCTCGAATTTGAGTCAACCCATAATTGAACAGCAAGTAAGACCTTCATTTCTATTCAAACAATTCAAAGATTCAATTTAGCATCGTTTTGTTTATGATAAGTACGGGTTCTTAGGAATATCTAGTACCTATTTGTAATCGATAATTTATTTTTTTTCTACGCGATATAAGCAGTGATTTTTCAGATTTTTGTGTCTTTTTGGTAGGTTTATGATATTTGTATTATTAATGGCATGATGACTACTGATGAGTATTAAACAACAGTTACTCAACGTACGTTTTCGGAGTATTAAACAATTACGAAATAAAAACGAATATTATATTACTATACATGGTCGTCATCATACATATTTTATAACTTTATAGTATTCCACTATTATAGCATAAATATGTACATAAATAGGCTTGAAACACAATATCTATTAATTAGTGTGCGATTAATATTTACGATATTACGCATTTAATTACGATTTAATATTAATATAATTGTTTTTATCCAAAGGCTACGTCAAAAGAGGACCAAGATTCTAAAAATGGTCAGTCTCGAACGAAATCCTACGATGAAGCCGTTATTATTGAAAATTCTCCCCTAGCAATCGTCTCAACTGCGATATCGCAATTTATTTCTAATTTAAATTCTTTAATTGGTCCACTAATTTCACTTTTAACTGAGGTTTTACATAAACGCTTATCTCCATTACCTATATTATATTATTAATATTATCATATATATATTTGAATAGTAATGTCAGACAAATGTTTGCAATAAACTTAAATGTTTAAAGTCAGATAACAATTAATCCCTATTGGGCACATTGATCATGAAAATGAAAATCGATTACTTTTTATTTGGTTTAATTATAATACTTAAACGGTAAGAATATTCTAGTAAGCAAATTATTAGTACTACACAAGCAATACAAAAGTTACGCATTACAATTATTTAATTTCCTTTCTTGAATTTAACTCTTAAAGCTACATAATAGTGTTAGGTGTATCCGACATTTTAGCCATTAGTACAAAATGATTAAAAATGAAAATAAAAGCTCAACAATTGTATAAATATTAATAATAAGTTATTATTATTATTATTATTATTAATAACCATCATATGCATTCATGTCTCAGTGCATATCTTGCAACTTATAAAGGTTACACCGTCTTACAAAAATATAAAATTATTTCAAAAGAAAAAACATCTAAAAGTTACGTTAAATAATTTTATTTTAAAAATGTCTCCTGCAGATATACCACAAACCAAGCTCCCGGGGGTCATATACAATTCAACAATAAATCATATTATACAGAATCATTCAAAGACAACTAAAGTAATTACTTTAATCCGTTTATAATATTTTATCTCAATTCGTTTCAGATTTAAATTCAAACAGTACCTAGTCCGCTAATTTCTCTTCAATTGACACTCAAAAGTTTTTAAAACGCTTTTGGCTAAATACGCATTATTTCTCCTCAATTCTTATACATAAACACGTTATAATTTACATAAAAAGTTCATATTATAATTATATTATATTTTTATTTTATTTAACTAGATACCGTTAAATAATTTAATAATTTTACCAACCAATCATCTATACCTCGATATCCACCTAACCTAGGGATCACTGGTAATGTATACGCAATACTATAAGTCTGTAACCATTGATCCGTTATTAGGTAACTTTCGAAAGAAGAAACTGATATTTAAGAAATTAAAAATATATCTGTAAGTTGTGAGTAAACACAACGTTTGCAAAAAAATATGACGCATTTGTTGACGCAAAAATCAAAAATTCTATTATATTGACTAACCACCTGAGTGATTGGTTTTATAAATTGGAAATATAAAACATACAATACCTCTGTTTTACACTCTATTAATAAATGTGTATTTATATTAGCAACACTGTTTCAAAAAATTATATAATAATATTATGTAGTTAATTCATTATTCATAAATTCACGAAAAAGTTATATATATGATTTCCTTAAACACAGAGTAGCTTAAAAATATCTATTATGTTTATGTTAATCTATTGTTGGTCAATTTTATAAGGAATAATCGTGACCATAAGTCATTAAAAATGGCACAATATATTCAGGGTGAACGACAACAAAAGATGAGTGTTGGCCGATAGCTATAACCTATAAGCTATTATAATAATATAATAATATTGTGAGGCAAAGATGTTTTTTTCGCATTTGTATGCGTTTAATTTAATTATTATATCTTCGATTTATCTCGTATTATTTAGATATTTTAAGTCATAAAAAAAAGTTCAATATTCTACAGTAAAATATGAAAACAGAATAATAATATTTTAAAGATTAATATAAAGATATTGGAAAGTAATTATTTTTTTAGACAGTGAGATTAAATTCCTGAATTAATTGATGATTGAAAATATAAGTTATCACTTATGACTTATGAATTTGATTTCCTTTTATTACTGAAGCAGTGTCTTACAATGTGTATGATGCTAATATACATACTGGGATTAAAAATTATTACGTGATCTTAAATATTTCCAAAAAAAAAAAAAAAATAATAAAATAATAGAAAAATAACGAAAAACAACAAGAAAAACAACTAAAAACGTTTATTTTTATATAAATTACCAATTTCGTCAAAATTCAAACTTGAATAATATTCATTATTGTCTATAAAAATAGTGCATTTGTCTTTTTGAGATTTTTAGGTTTCTATAAAAACTTACGAGGAATCTTGTATTTAATTTTTAAGCCTAATAAGCTATTAAAATTGAAAGTTTTGTAATTATTATGAACTACAAAATTAGTTGCAAATATTTTCATGACTATGACGATTTTTTTCTAAATAGTAAATTTGAACCCCAATAAAAAAATTTGGACCCATGAATTTTAGATATTTTTAAACATTTAAATTAACTGTTTAAACAGTCATTTACTGCTGTAAGGAAAAATTATTTGCGATTTTGTGTTAAGTTGTCAAGCTTTTTGGCCGTGCATAAATATATAATATTTGTAGAAAAAACTAAACAAACAATTTTAAATGCATATTAATAACTTAAAATTTGTCTAAAAATTTTGAAAATTACATTGTGTATAAGGTAATAATAAGGTCATTTAAGCAAAAATTATAGTGAAGTTTCAAATTTCAAATTTCGACAATCAATAGCTTTTGAGTTACAACAAAATAAAAAAAATCGTTTGATGAGAAATCGTTGTTTTATGCATGGGTTTTCAATTTCGTCCAAAGTTTAACTTCAGACGACATTAAGAGATTCACACCTCCCCCCCACACAAAGTATCACCTAGATCCAATTTTCTACTAGTGACTACCCTCGAAACTGAAAATTAAATTATTTTTACTGTTGCAAAATGTGACAACAGATATACACAAAAAAAAACCCACGTCGTCGTAATAGGTACGTCAAAATATGTCAATATTGTAATTTGTATTATTATATTAATATGCCCATTCATCGTAACGCTCAGAGTTTATAATAGATATTTTTTTTTTTTTTATTAGAAAACAAGAACATATACAATCTATAATAATTTATAGGTACAATTGGTTATATGGGGGATACAAGTATACAAGACGGGACGGCATAATAGAAGGGGGTCCAATGACCCTACTTCAAACAAAAAATACACTCGTATTTTACTACACTAGCCCATAGGTCGAAATAATAAAACAACGATTGATTGTAAATATAACATTTAGTGTATATAGTAAATAAATTTAAAAAAAAAAAAACAGAAGACAATTCGTATTTACGGTGTTTCGACATGAAAAAAAGTCATTTCATTACGAAACGATTGTGTGATGTTCTAACTATAATTTGTGTTTAAAAATACACGCCATTAAATCATAAAACGAAAGCCATATAATATGCAATCCTGCAATTAAGGAGTGGGAGGAATTTGTCTATACCTATGAAGATTATAATAATATTAACGACGTGATTTATATCCACAATTAAACTACTGTACGCTTGTCAATAGTTATACATACATTGATAATTATAATGTACCTATACAACGCATTATTAAACCTCTTGCGAATTACTTTGTATAGGTGTTAAATTTAGGCACCAAACAATCATTAAGTTCACGATTAATTGTATAAGTTTGTTAACCATTTAAGTAACGTTTATTTGTAATCATTACGTATTATGCGGAATGGCGTAATTTTCTCCGATCAGAATGATTTTTTAATGCATTTTTGTTGTTGTGATTTTAAAAACACAATAAAAAAAAAACCCCCCGAGAAGTCACTCTTCTGTGTAGTAGGTGTTGAGTGTACCTCGTCATTGAGTTGGTCACTGTTAAAATCCATTAAGGACGTGTTTAATATTCAACGATGAATAATTGCATGCGAAAAACGATTCGCCGAGCGGAGACGGCATGTCACCTATATTTTGAAGGATATTCATTAATTATTTGATATTGATATTGGCACCTCTATTAGTAATTCATTTTTCAATTAGTCATGCGGGAGGCTAAACATTTTGTCAAAAAAAAATTGCATATATTATAATAATATAATAGCTATATTGCTATAATAATAATACTAGCCATTATTAACTTGTAAGGTAATAACGTTGGACGATGTGAATAGGTTCGTTTTATAAATAGCTTAAACCTAATTTAAATATCTTGAAAATGTCGTTGTCTGTACATTTAGTAATGTACGTAATACTGTAATAGTAGACAATTTAATGCCTTACGAATAATATTTTTAAAATTACAACAATATAGGTAGCTGATATCATTGTCCTTCGTTTTTTTGTGTACAAATTTGAATAATAAATGCTTTAAAAAAAAATTGTGCCAATTGATATAAATAAAACTTATGAAATGAAGGATCATCTTGTTTTAATTTTTCAAACTGATAAAACAAATTTAGTACTTATTTGTTATTTATGTGTCGTGTTTTCTTTATAGTGATTCACACATAGAATAAACTTTGTTTTTACTAAATTATTCAAATTTAGTAGATTAAAAGATACATTATATAGGTGAATACGCGACGTCATAATTTGCATGTATATAGTTAAGTCTGTATAAATATTTTAATTTTGTTGTTTACAATTTGTAAGGCTACATGCCTACATCAGCTAAAGTGATTTGACTACATTTGTATACAATTTAATCAACACAGTACATACATAATAAGTATTAATTATTTACAATATTTATGAGTGTTTAAGTACTGTTTACAATGTTACAGTTTATTTTGCATAAGTCTTATTTGAACTATAAAGACGTGACATAGGTACGTATAACAATGATAAAATAAAACATTATAACAATAGCATATAATAAATAATATTTGAGTATCTAATTTAAGAATGACTTTGGTAAGACTATTACGTATGGATATATTTGGAAGCGATTTCAACTCAAACGAGTAAATACTATTGTTTCAGTTATTAGTGTAAAATTTAAAAATAAAAACGATTTCTTATAAGACATGCATTTTATATTTTTATAACAATAGGCTTTTTATTCATGTGCATTGTGCATGAACTTTATACATTAATAGTACATAAATAAATACGTACTAATGAATACGAACATTTAAAGAGGCTATAATATTTCTGAAATTGTTTATTGTAAGTATGAATAGACAAAACGAGTGATTAATTCATGGCAGTCTATACATTATTTTTGTTTATTTAAATATTAATAAACTAATTAACTTTCCTATATTCGATGTAATTAAATACACTTCATAGATACTTTCTGATCAAAAACGACCGCGAATAACTTTGTTGAGTTTTCGTAAATAGTTTGAAACAATTAGCTTGTTTCTTCTACTGAAGTATCTGTGTGTAAGAGCTTAGAAATACATACTGACTACTAGAATACCAGCTACGTCCTACATGATATCACAGAGGCACGCAGTCCGTCTGTAATTTTTTATTGCCAATTATCATGGTTCACTGCCACAATAAGAAATTAATTGTATAAAAACTAATGAGAATTGCTTGTCATTCCGAAAGCAAAGCACAAAATACATCCGTCGTAGGCACCTACCTAAGTTTCCAATTTTTATTTGTGGTATATTATATTAATTGAACACACATAATGTTGTGATATTTGAATGTTACTGATTAACTAAAATATAATTGGACGGAGTTCGTGTAAAGGAGGACATGTCAATTGTTGACAATTTCGGTTTATATTATTACAGAGTTTTTTATAATAATTTTTTATGTTTATTTATTTTAATTTTAGAATTAATAAATTACGAAGTCAATGAACATTTTTGTAATAAGTCATCCACGTTTTCTCGTGATAATCATATAATTGGCCGATGAGGACACGGTACTCAAGAAAATTTTTTTCCGTTTTAGAAAATGGACGAAATATTAAATATTTAAATCTGTATATCTATAATATTATCCACACATCCTACCTACTCATACCTATCACACGGATATATATATATATATATAAATCTATATAAATATGGGGCTCTGCAGCTAATAATACAAATACATAACAATTCAAGTATTCCAAAACAAAATCCTTGGTTAAATTACCAATGCCAACTCCCCACCACAAATACATCTCAAACAATACTCTCCACACGACTACCTTTACATTCCCAAAATAACAGAAATAACACTCACAAATCTTTATTCGAATATTTAGAAATCCTGGTTTCAAAACCACTGTAGTCTCCTCGTTTACACAACCTCTTAACAATCCGCACAAAGTGTAATTTAAAAAAATAAGTAAACTACCTATTATATTATATCAACACCAATCTTAGGATTTCTTCAAACTCAGCCAACACTCCAATATTCTAAATTATCACTTTTATACTATGACGATGTCAACGGTAAATATTAAAACTGACGTAGAAGATATTACCATATAAACTCTTGTCATTGTAGTGGTAGGATTCTAGTAATCGATCAAAATAGCTTTTGCTCATGATAATATTTATAATATCATAATTAAAAATATTTATTTTCAGTCATATTCGATCTTAATTTTAAAAATTCAAATGCATTGTCAGCTATGTTGATCTCTACATTATTGTAACATTTAATCACCTGTTCTAGGGTCTGGTGCACAGCGAGGGTAATAATATTGGTAGGTCGGGATAGTTGAGGATAAAAAACGATCTGTTCGCAATGCCAAATAATAAAGAATCGCTCCACAGATTATGTCCAATATTACACAAAGGCATCCCACTATATAGACAATTTATCAAAAGAAAGAAAAAATAGCTTTCAGCCAGTATTGATTAAACTGATTAAAAGCCGTTCTATACAACGATAAATGCACAGTCGTCAGTCAAAGAATTCGCATTAAAATGTATAACTCAGTTATTGGATATACGTTTGCAATATTTTTTAGTCTTCCTGTCTAATACGTCATGTGGCTTTTATAATATATTATAATAATTATTGCGTAGGTATTATCTATTATACATAATTTTTATAGTGTTGTTGGATACATTTTGTGTTCAAGTATTGTTTGTCAATTTCTCGCCAACATATTATTATTGTCTGTGGTCTATCGAATATCAATGTACCATTGTGTTAAACATCGGTTTTATATGATGTGACTAAAGTGTGACATGGATACATCACAGATCCATAGACATTTTCAATAATTATCATACCACTAACATCTGCCCCAAATCGTCAAAATGATTTTTGAACTAATGTTCCTTGATCAAAGTGAAAATATAGATAAAGTTGACATACATAGTATTATTATTTTTGTGGTACCTATAAACGAAAAATCCAATATTTTAAAACTGATAAAATATTAAAATTGGTTTTTGTAAATGGCATTGTAGAAGTTGACTAGGAATACGTTTTTTCCAACATCAGTAGATACCTAAATAAGTGAACATATCCGAAATGTTGTCTGACTTATAGCCCTACACTGACTATATGTTATAATATATGATAACCCAAACGTTTTCCAAAACAAATATTTTATCTAAAACGTTTATAAAAAAAAAAAAAGTGCACAAAAAAGAGAGATATTGAAATTTAAAACTACGCGTCATCGACCTCGTACAATACGCACATATTATTATTATTATTATTACTATACTATCATAGCATACTATTATTATTACTATACCGTCGTAGCATATTATTATTATTATTATTATTATTACTATGCCATAATAATATTATATTGATATGGTGTAACACAATGACTGCATGCAGTAATAAATGCCCGCGACAACGGCGCGCCGACGGCGGCTTGGCCGGTGGAAAAAATTTGTCGCACAAAATAAAAAAAACTGGTTATTGCCGCACGATATTATTAATAATAATAATAATATCGTGTGTGTGTGTGTGTGTGTGTGTGTGTGTGTGTGTGTGTGTGTGTGTGTGTGGCCAACGTGTTGCTTTGCGTTTATCCGTTGGATTTTCCGGAATATTTTCTGGAGCTCTATGACCGCCGAACATCGGCGGCGGCGATCAGCGGAACTCCCGCAAAGGTCTCGCGCATGACATTCACATGTATATTTTTCGCAAAACATTTTGTCATAATATAACGACCGCCATTAGTCGCCGACATTTTTGTTGTTGTGGTGGCGTGCAAGTATGTGGCCTATACGGCTTTTTGACAACTGCCGAGCGTGCGTATACACAGGGAATACATAGTATTATTATTATTGCATTTAGATTTATGGAACATATTATTTTCGGCGCTATAATCATTATTCAACCGAAAAATTGGAAATACCACCTCGTCGCACGAATGACTGAAAACCAGGGGAAAAATACCATTCGGTTTAAAAATTACCTTTCAGGCCACGACTATGGGCATAATGATAGGTATATTTATATTATTTAAGGCCGGAATAGTCTCACAGCAGCAACAGCGGTGCAAAAAATAATATGGTATTCGAATAGTGACATATTGTAATGATCGTAACGTTCCTGTGAAAACATTAAGTGAGTATGTCGTGTCCGACACGATTAATTATTTAACAATAACTATTACAGCTGGTATAGTAAAAATACAAATTTTATTCGGGCACCTCCGGGTTCGACACGCACACAAGGGTCTTATAAAATATATGAATTTTAATCACCGCGTGGGTCAAACACTGCACACACTGCAGTGGTATGATTATAATAAATTGTGTTTTTTACCCGACCGCGGTGTCGTCCGAGACCAGTGATAAACGGTACAGCGGTACACTACAGGTATGTAATGAGAAACCAACACGGCTGTACGTACATACCAATATTAACAGATACCTACATAATATTATTATTTTTGAATTTAAATGTATGGAACATAATATTCTTGACGCTATCATTATATTGAACGGAAAAATTGGAAACACATTCGTACATGGCTGAAAACCAGAGAGAAATACATTTCAGAGTTTAAAAATTACATTTCAGGCCGCGACTACGGGGCATAAGAATAAATCAGATATTATTTAAGGCCAGAATAGTCTCACAGCAGCAGCTTCGTAAATATGGTGTTCGAATATTGTAACAATCGTAACTTTGCAGTAAAAAACATTAAGTAAGCACCTCAATGTGTCCGAGTTAATAGTATATAGGTCCTATATCATATTAATATGTCGACACAATATATTAAACAATAATTACTTATTACATGGAATAAACATTTTATTCGAGCACACCATCGGGCTAAATACTCGACGGTCTTGTAAAATATAATATGTATTGTAATCGCCGAGGCGGTCAAACACCGCGACGGTCACACTGCGGTATTATAATATTGTGTTTTTGACCCGGTCGTGGTGTTGTCCGAGTGATAAACGGTATACAGCCGTACGCTACAGGTGTGATGAGAAACCAATCCCCGTACGTACATAACAGGTAGGTACCTACCCATGTGTCAAATGTCCACGCTGACTGGAGAATATATTACAATTTCGAATTGCGAAACTCATCTCGAATAAAACAGCAATAATTTAATCATAACGCACGGAGATCTATTGAAGAGGTCACAACCCACGGTCCTTATAATATTGTACTTGTACGATTCTTTGTTTGCAGAAAAAAAAAATGCGTTTTAGAAATCAAAACGATATTATCTAATAAAATATGTGATGGTAATATAATTGCAGCAGCGATAACGAAAATCGTTTTATTATTCGTTTGTCACAGATCTATTATGTCACCGTCACTGTAGTTCAATAGTTATAGTATATTTCATACATATTATGCAGCAAGTTCAATTGGTTTCAATGCTAATAAAGATTTTAATTTTTTGTTTCACTATGGCCTATTCTTGAATTCCAACTATAATTTTTTACCACGACGGTAAACACTGAACGAAATATATAGAATGTATTCTTCTATATATCATTTAAAATATTTATGAATATAAATAAAAACATACCTACCTACTTATATCACCAATATAAGTAGAGTACATAATATTATACTACACATTACTGTACTAGGCGGCTAGTTATATAATATAATATTATTATTGGAATTTTTTTTTTAAATTGGTTTTAATTTTTAAATTGAGTTAAAAACAAAATATTTTTAATTATATAACTGTAATACTAGCATGAATGTTTTATACATAATATCTTAAAGTTTTCCATTTTCCATTCAATTGTGCGTAAATAAATTATTATAGTATTATTATAACTAACTATACCTATGTGTTTTCGTGACATTAAAAAATGTGTTATTGTTATTCTTATAATGCATACGCAGGTAATATTTTATTTATATAATGTATTGTGTATATCGTATATTATTATAATACATAATATATTAATTCTTATTTACATAAATAATAATATGTGTATTAATAAATTTGAATCTGACAAACACTTGGTCAGGTCATAATTCCGAGTTCTGAATTATTAACTATGATTAATATATTAAAATTCTATACCAGCATCCTTTTATAAATATAAACTAGGTGGTCTCGATTCACGGTTGTAAGATAGTAATATTGATATAATTCAGTTAATTGGCTATAACGTATACCAAACTGATCAATTATAACAATGAGCTGCTAGTCTGCTACCAATACACAATATTATGATATATAAGTATATTATATATTATCTAGGACTTAAGTAGGAGAAATACACGCAAACGCACATAATTCGCACGGTTTATATAATATTTCAATATAACAATATTAATAATTCAAGTATTATTCTGTATCTATTTTTACACGTACAATTCGTAGGTACGTTATATAATACTAGGCGTATGTACGAAATTACCTATTGTTTTTGTTGACTATATGTTGATAATCTTATTAATTTTTGATTTTGGAGTAAATTTAATAAAGTATTTATTTCATCAGTTGTAATTAGTACCTCTATAATATAATACTTTTGTGTTTGTAGTTTCTTTTCTTTTACTAAGGAATGAAAGTAATTATTTTCATTTGAATAGGTACTCATGCCCTGTAGTATTGTAAATGTTCAGCAATAGTAATTTTATTCAAAATTTGAATTTTTGAATCTGTTAGACGATTCTGTTCTTAAATATTCAAAGATAAAATATATTATTTAACTTAATCATGTCTTATGAATACCCACGAAAAATATTTCAACGTTTTTAATTTTAAAACTTGGAACAAATACATTTCAAGAATAATAATAATAAAAAAAAATACTTAATAAAATGCTACTAAATAAAATTAGTTATGTTAAATTTAAATATTTAACTTCTATAAAAAGTATTCTACAGAATATATTTATCGCCTTACATAATATTATGCAAGATGTGAATATGTTACGTGTAAATGTGTAATACGTATATATACATATTGAAACTATATGCTATATAGGTACATAAAAATTAACTATCGATCATATATATATATTTTAAGTGGCTTAGCACTTTGGTTTTGTTTTGACATTGTTGGCGTACTTTTTACTTTGTATAAGATTTTCTTATATTCAATTTGAAACCAATAATAAATCATTGAGTTAGAAAAAACGATTCCGAACAGTGCTTGGTAAAAACTTGGTTGACATTTTTTCAACGATTATTTTATTAATTTTTGCGTTTCAAGAAACAATTGTAAAAATCGAAAAAATAATTTTCAAAACTACCAATTGATACGACATTCAATTTATATAAAGTCACTTCAGAAATACATGATAAATTCGTATTTATAACTAAATTGGGAAACATATTTCGATTATTAAATTGTACATTTGGAGTATCAAAATATTATGTATAGGTACAAAATAATATATTGATTTATAATAATTAATCACCAATAAAAATTATTATTAGTAGGCAATACATTTTTACTTATAATAATATGATGGTTGGACATTAGTAATCTAGTAGGTACACAATCGTACACAGCTAATGATAATAATATATTGTAGGCAACATTAAGGTTATTGACTATTTTTAATAACATAATATTATGTTGTGTCCTATACTTTATATTAAATTTATATTATTTGTCTTGGTTTTACGTTTCTATACCACGTACATGGAATACGTTATAAGTTATAATATATGTATATTATCTATCCTGTAGTTGTGTCCATCTGCAGACGTCGCGCGTCGTTCGTGTCCGTCACGACTTCCATTCCTATATGCTTACCGATGTATAATTAATACCGTCGTCGTTGATTTTAAATGCATAATATTATTGTTAAATTAATATTATACACTCTTTGGTCAACACTCTCTCGGAGACGTCCCGTCATCATTGTCCAAAATATATGGTTTTATTGATATTAAATTAGCTTAATATTCTATTAATATTTCATACGTCTACCGTCGTTTATATTACGTGATATAAACACACTCATTTACCGTTATGATAGCAACGCCAACGACTTAAAAAAAAACTAATAGGTATAATATTATTATTTCATTAGGTAATAACTAATATTACACATATTTAGTTATGTTTCATTTTGAATTCATGAATTCAGTTTATACCCACGCAACTGATATACGTTCGTATAGATTGTGCATCTCTTCATCTTGTACTACCATCATAGGTATATTATGTATAATATTTATTAATATTTACTAGGTATAATATGCCAATACTGTACATTTCGTTTATGTCGGGTCATAAGTCGATAATGAAGTAAAAATAAAAACACGTTTTTTTTTTCTAGTGAAAAATATATTTAAAATTGTAATACGTATGTATTTTTACAAGTTAAGTAACTGCGGATAGCTTGGAGGCTTGATTGGGGAAGACATATTATTTTATTAACACTACAGCGTTCGCGTAGCTATAACCAAGCGATATGGATCATCATATTATAGATTCCATTTGTCGTAACTCGTAATAACATACCTACCAACGAAAAATATAATAATTGGTTTTTTATTATTTTAATAGAAATACTTGAAAAAATGTTAAAAATGTCTTGACCTTCGACGGACAACTATAAACAAAAACAGCGACACTGAATAACAACGTCAAGAAATATCATTTTTGAGTGTATATAAGTAGGTAATACAATTACTATTCTTTCCTATCGAAAATAGGAATCTGCAGATGTGCGGGTGTAAACTATTATTATTTTTCAACTCGTGAAACATATCGCAAATCACCGACGTTTTGGTCGATTGTTTGTATTTTTAGATGAATGTTTAAAGCATCGTAAAATGATCTCAAGTTAGAAAAATGCTCGTGTCCAACCTTATAATACCATATATGTAAGGTTGTTATATTATGGGCTTATTGCTGATTCATACATTTCTTTGAATAACTCTCTTTTAATTTTACAATATTACGCATGTAGATGTACATAAATGTATAAAAATACCAAGTAGACAGTAAGGGTATTTGAACATTTTGTTTTTGGCGACAAGGATAAATCCACTTTTTTAATTAGCACATCGTGTGCGGTTTCTACAAAGGTACTTTTTGTACGGAGCAAATACAAGGAATCAAAATGTATTTTTAATTTACTGCGGAGCTAAACGTCAAGGAACAAAATTTAGCTTGATAACCATCTTGGCGTAAATATTAATTAATGTTATTTCAAATGATGATAGTGTATAAAAGTTTATTCTATCATATTGAATTCATAAATCTCGATTGAAATCTAGAATCCAACGGTGGTTTCAATTTCGTCCGCCCTTGAATAAAATAAATACTCAACACAAAATGATTATAGATGAGGCCGTCAAAACCTAAAGTTTTGTTCACACAGACGTTGAATATCTTAAATATCAATGTTACCTTTGAAAACAAATGTATAAATAAATAAAGAAAAGTCTTTGTTTCCGCCTAAAATATAATATATTTTGAAAGCAACTAAGATATTATTTTCCTCGTTTTTCATTATCTAATTATTTCAGCGTGACCACACGCAAAACAATTATTTAACAGTTGAAACTATTAAATCCTCGAAACGATTTAGCACTATAGGCAGTATTCATAATATTTAAGCAACGAACGCGTCATAACAATAGTATCAAGTACAAATATAAGTATAAATTATTAACAATGACTTATTATTGTAGAAGTGGACGCAATCACTTTTATGGTGACTAATAAATAAATTTAGAAAAAAAAATTTAACATTTAACGATATGAAGGAATTTCGTAACAACGAAATGGTGAATGTAATGCCGTATCACTACTATAGATTATCTGAATATAGACCATATTATGTCAATATATTAAAATATGCCCTGTGTAAACTAGTAATAAATCATTCATAAATAGTTGGTTCCAGAGCGGCGTTAGTTCAAGACCACTTGTAATCTAGATTCAAATATACTAATAAATTATTGAAAGATATATAATAGGTATTATCGTCTCAAATGGTTTTCAATATTATAATTTAACATATTATTATAATATTGTAATTTGATTATTCATTTTTTTTATCACGAGAGGACCGATTTATTGGTTTGACAATGATTATTTTCGTCGTCTTGTGTAGAAACTTTTTCGAAAAATTCAATAATAGTTGCATGTAGGTACCTACTCCAAAATCGATCCTTGACGGTAGTATTTTAATCAACTTATATAGTGGTTATGCTCACGACAAGTAAAAACTACAAAACTTTAAATAAAAATAGAGGACGTAGGTACAGCTGAAAATGTGTTCACAATCGTTTTATGAATTGAAAAAATATATGTTCTTATTGAATTTTAAATTCTGAATGTGTATTCACCACTACCTATACTCTGGCGCCACGATGAGCAAAGAGCAAGACGAATGTTCTAGTGCTCAACACCTCTAACTCGTTTGGATTTTATTTTATTCTGTATCCTATATAATATGTGTATTATAAAATATGATGAATTAATATTTTAGTAGGTAGCTTAAGCCACTAAAATAAATTATATAATAGCAAAGATGACTCGTCTAATATAAAATATTATGCTTAAATATAAAAAATAATCACAGCTTTTAATATAATATTATGATTTATAGCTTTGATTTCCGCTAGTATTCATCTAATGATTAATACATCTCAGTAATCATGAAATCACACATTTGGTATTTAACAGGTTGTTCCTTTCAAATTTTAGAATATTGCATAAAAAAAATATATTTATATAATATATAAATATACAAACGCGAAAGTATAAATTTTTTACCAGTAATAATTAATTATATTATGTGGCTATATTAAATATTTTGTTTTAACACCGCATTGTTTATAATATTATATCCAATAAGATAATATTCTGTAGAGACGTTACGTTTGTAAACAGTTTACGTTAGTTACTAATGTTTTACTGTATAATACGCCTGCAACACCCCAGGTACCTAAATAAAAATAAAATTTGCTTTAAAAATATATTAATTTAACTTTCCCAGTTATGAATTATATTATATCTTGTTTAAAATTAAAAAAAAAAAATCAAAAATCTGCCGTAAGATAGTACTCTTTATACATATACATATATTATATGCACAGACATGTTCACATTCCCTTTTATAACATAACAATATTGTGATTTTACGTGTTCTACATTTTGGCGTTAAATCCACCGTAATGGAAAAACGGAGCCAGTAGTTTTTTTTATTAATTTTTTACCGTAAGCCAGTCTGTGGGAGGACGGAGATAGCAACAGTAAATGTCATTGTAGCGTGATTCAAGTGATAAAATATGTTAAATGTTAAAAACCTATTCCATTGAAGTATAATATTATATTATAGTATTCCAATGACATTTCACTCCGATGAGTTTGTGAGTTTAATTTCTGGCAATTATAAATTATAATGTATAATATCAGTTAATGTTTGTAATTGTGTAATTATAATATGTGCATAAAAGTTGTGTACACATATTGTTGTATTTTATTATTATTATTACTATTATATTTTTTTTTTATTGTAATAATATATTCTATATGCATTCTATTCCGACGAGTTATTAAAATACAATGCACGACACAATTCAGTTAACATAGGTACTGTGTGTGTATGTTTTATAAGTTACGAACGTATAGTAATATTATATTTAATGTAGTTATTTTTCACGTGTTCTAAACGCCCAGGTATTTTCTCATGCTAAGTTAATTAATATGATGTTATACTAATACTATATTGGTCTAAAACGTAATATTATATTTTGTAGATGCATAAACATAATATTATCACACTCGCGTTTCATAAATGATTACATATTAATCATAGTCGTTCCTCTTCTATTTATTATTTTTTATTATTTTGTCGAAGCAGAATCTTTTAAAAGCAACGTAATTTTACTAATTTTATAAAATAATAGTAATTATTTTAATTGTTTATAGTGCAATTCCTGAATATAAAATGATGTTAATATAACATAATAGATATAGGACAACATTTTGCGTACTTAAGAATAAAGTCACGGATTGTATTTGACATGAATAATGTACATTTTTTGGTTGAAAATCAGCATTCAAAGAGTTTTGCTATATTTACGGTTAGGTACATTTCATTTTTTTTTTCATAAAGCACTAAGAATCTTAATAATTTTTTAAAAGAAATTGAAATATGTCTACGCGCGGATCTACGCACATTTTACTTCTATTTGGTATACTGAAATTTGAAGCTACGCAACGATGTCTTATAGTTAATTTAATACGAAGGTTCATAACACATTAACACATAATTAAACATAAAGAAAAACCATATGCAACCAATGTTTTAAATCACGCCTCATATATATGAATGAGATTATATTATAATAATTAGAAACTCACAAGATTTTCTTAACTAATAATTCAAAAATAAATGAAGTATCAACTATTTAAGTAGCTGATTATTATATTATTAGTAATTGAAGATAAAATTGTAATATTTGTATCCCGTAATGGTCAAGATGAATCACTACAATTTTAGAAATTTAATAAATAAAAAAGAAATAGCGATAATTTGTATAATATTACTATATTTATAGTTCTTATTAATTTATTATACATAATTGGTTTTAGTAAAACATGAAAATGGTTATAAATATAGTCGTCCGTAATAAGTTTATTAAAATGAATAAAAAAAACTTTTAATAAAAAACTAAGTTATACAGATATATTTTTATTTTTTTATTGTATATGCACATTTTTACAAAATGTATTTAAAATAGTCCTATTATACTGGACTATTTCAGCAGCTTCGAGAAAATAACCTTATACAGCGGAAACTCGTATATAATTGAGAAATAATAAACTTAATATGTATTATCATTTATCACAAATTATATGAATAAGGCGATTCAACAAGCACGCTCAACCGCCTAAACCTCTTTGTTCTTCAATAATGCAGTTCTTAAAAATCTGATTTTTGGAATTTTATTATACAAGGCGATTCACCAAACATGCTCCCCCTTTTTGTTCTTCAATAATTCAGTTATTCAAAATCTTATTTTTTGAATTCTTAAATTTACTTCAAGACCGTATTTTCAAATTCTTGAGATTTATTTGACTACTTATGGAGTGTACTTTGGAGATACAAACTTATGTTTTTCAAATGAAAACACTCCTTTTTAACTGTAAATTATACGGTGGATAATTTTTTTGAAATTTTCCACTAATCAGAATCAAAATTTGTACGATTAGTTTTTGAGTTATTTAACTTTATGTTCTAAGGATAAAAGGTTCATGGTAATGGGTTTATAAGATATGGGAGCTATAGTGATTTGAATATTATAGTCATTAATACTAATCTATCAATATAAATAATTTGTGAAAAAAGCTCAAGTATAATAAATACCATTAAATACTATATTTAATTTTACTTCTATTTTATATTTTTGTAACACAATTTTTAAGGTCAATATTATAGTATTATATATAATAATAAATTATTATCTTTATTACAAACCTTTTAATAACTAAGAAACTACTCATTCAAATGTTTAATTAGGTACATCAACATTTTCAAAAAAATTATTCACTTAATAATTTACATTGAAAATGAGGAGTTCTCATTTGAAAAACAGAAGTTTTTACAAGACACTCCTTAAGTAGTAAAATAAATTCAAGAATTTGAAAATATGTTCTTTGAGTATAAGTATATTAAAAATTTACGAAAATTAAATTTTGAATAACTACGTATTATTGAATAAAAAAATGGGAGTGATTATGCTTGGTTGATCACCTTGTATACTTAAAGACCATATTTTAAAATTCTTGACATTTTTTTACTTCTTAAGGGGCCACAGAAGTCTCGTGGTGATACAAATTTCAATTTTTCAAATAAAAACCCTAAGATTGATAGATTAATATTAATCAATACTACTTTCAAATCACCATAGTCCCCATATATTCGAAATCCTTTATCCCTATTCCTTAATAATCAAAGTCAAATAACTCAAAAACTACTACAAACTATACGTTCGAATTTTTGATTCTGATACGTCGGAATGTTCAGAAAAATAATTCACCAAATAATTTACAGTGAAAAATGGGAGTTATCATTCGAAAAAATCAGAAGTTTAAATATCTATAAGACACTAGTCAAGTAGTACGTAAAAATCTGAAGAATTTAAAATTTGGTTTTTAAGTAGGTACCTATATTTAAAAATTCCAAAAATCAGATTTTAAATAACTGCTTTATTGAAGAAAAAGACGGTAACATGCTTGGTGAATCATCCTGTATATAGTAAAATATAGTATTTTCTTAAAATTTCTTTAGTTAAAATTTTAAGGTTGTGATTTAATTTTCAAAAATATTTGGATGGGTAGTATTTAATTAATATTCTATTGAGATATTTGAAAATATATTTGCTATCTGTGGAAGTAAACTTGAAATTTTAATGTAAGGCTAAGTCTTATGGTAATAATATTTTAAAATATTTTATAGTATTTTATTATTCAAAATATATCTTGAAAATCGTGCTTTAAATTGTTTTGAGAGTTTTGAATATTTAAATTTTAGTTAAATCAATTAATTTATATACTATATAAATACCAGCTTTTATGATGTTCTTTATTTTTACATTTAATATGACGTGATATAACTCGTGATTTTGTGTTAAAATATTTAAAATTAAATTTCTTTGTTTCATTATAATAATAGCTAAATACGACGTATTCGTATAATAAAACATTATTATTTATAGATTTTTACGAATGCTTATAATTTTATGAATAAATAATTCAACCACAAATGTGTGCTCAAAAACATTATTCGAACAAGACGATTAATTACGATAGTTATTATTAATTGCTCTCCCATAGTCTGGTCCATAACATACGCCTTATGTAGTTAGATGTATATAAGTACAATTCAACACTTACTTCGCAGAAACGAGCAACTACCTGAAAATGCCTATACAAACACAAAATCTTATTATTCTGCCCACGCATATATACCATCGCAATACAATATAATATTGTTAGTAATATTTTTTATCGGAGAAAACAATATTGAAAGATGTTTTTTGGCACACATAAACGCATAGTCTAGCGGTGAGTTCAATAAATTGTTACAGACGATTTATGTAATTGCATATAATATTATGTATAAGTATTAAGTAGATATATAAACAAAGAACTATAATAATAACGATTGCATTTTGCACCACAACTGGTAACAGAATGTGACTGTGTGAGTGCAGACACAATATAATCCGTGAAAGACGTAAGCGCTAAAACGAGATAAAAGTAAAAAAATGAATTTATTATACACAAGCACAAAAATCCCTGGCACCTGTGTGCTTCATCCCAGATACACAATTTAGAACTATCGACGTATACCGTTAAAAACGCCAAACGTATATAACGTAATCTGAATCGATTATTAATGTATATTATGATGATTACGATAAGCCGTCAGAGTTTTTGTGTCATAACATTATCGCGTAATCTTTACTGTAGGTATCTAGTGACAATTGATTTTACAAAATAATAGAAGTGTTTTAAGCATTTATTATTTAATGAACAAAACTATAGATTTTTGTAGCAAATTACATGTATTCATATATCTTTGGCGTTATTATGTCATATAATATAGCCAATGTAATGTAGGTCCAACTATATATTGGTATATCATACAATATTATGCATAAAATGTGTTGAACGGCACACGCGCGCGTATAAAATATAATATTATAATAATCGCATTTGACTGTATATGGGATTTCCAGTTTCCACCGATCGTGAAGAAAAAAATAATCCGTGTCCGGGGTCAAACGCGGCATCCGCGGGACCTTGACCGCTGGACCCCGGGCTCATACGTAATACGGTTTTTATCGTATGATTTTTTTTTTCGTTTCGCTCGTACCTACCACCGCCGCCGCCGCCGTGGCCGTCGTCGTCATCTTCGTTTTGGCCGCGGCGGCGGCGTTAAAGTCTCCCGGTGCAGACCGGTCCGGCTTTCGCTATATATAAGACCGAAACACCAACGGTTCGTACTCTTTACGCCGGAACAAACCAGTCCGCAAACAACGCACCCGCGATTGTTATCGCACATACCCACACACACACACTGAGGTACACGTTCACTCTCGTCTGCCGCGTCGTCTCGCACATAACATTTACAATAAAAATATACACATTCAAGCACGCGAACGCAACATAGCTCCGGTCGTTCGGGTTCCAGCAGGATAACCCATACGAGCATCCGGACGCGATGCGCCTGAACGGCAAGATGTTTCCGAGACCGCGTACAAACGTGAGTACCAATGTATACTAATTATTGTCGAATAATTTTATATCGTGTACCTGATTGGAAGACTTATCGTTCAGAGATTTTGAAAAAAGCACATTAGATAGGCATCCAGAAAAAGTTTTTTTTTTTTTAACGGATCGCAATTATATTGTTAGAACAATAAATGGATTTATTTTTCGTTTTGAATAGACGATAAGATATTGTCGTTACAAACCGATTTGTTGTTAGGTACGAATTTATATTTTTCATAATTTAACGATTTATAGGTAGTATGTTATGGTATTTTTTACTTTTATGGGTTTTTGTCGTTATATACTCGATTTTAATAATAAATATACGAGTTATTAAAATATGAGATTATGAAACATATTAACTAGGTATCTAGGCGGTATACTTAATAATATTATTGTGTACCTAGTTATTTAAATGTCCTAATTTTACAAATAATTATAATCAATTTTAAGCTTGTTGTTATATATAATTATATATATATACAGGCATTTAAGTTCACTTGAATATTATAATTTATAATATAGGTACATTCATATATCAGGTTCCTACCTATATTAATTAATATTTTATATTATATTATATTATATTATTATTTAACTAAAAAGTTATATATTTTTTTTAAATTACCTATATAAAATACTAAAACCTTATTAATTAATATTTTACAATCGTTAAATTAAAAAAAACATTAAACTTACTTTATTTAGGAGTATCTGTTTTTAAAAGATTTAAAAGTACCTACCTAAAGTATTGATTTAATTAGCTATATATAATAGTATCAAATAAAAAAGATAATCTTCGATACACCTATTAAATTATATTTGTAAAATTAAAATCCATACTATATTATTTAACATAATACTGCAGTTTTATACAGTTTTAATTTTATGATGATTATCATATATTGATATCTGTATATCAATCTGTTAAAATATTTGAACCTACTTTTATTTGGAAACGTTTTAAAGTTTAAAGTTTACACATAGAATAATATTCTATAATAAAAAAGACCTAGTTTAATAACTTACTTAACTAGAGTTGAATATTCATGGAAGGTCTAAATGCAATTTTCTGCTCCACTTCACCAAACTTAAAGTAATAAATATAAACTTATAACTTATAAGCTATATAGCTAATCAAATTATTTCGTTGGCATATTGCACACTAATACTGCAAACATTAAAAAAAAGAAACCATAACATTAGTAACATATTTTTAAACATCAATGTTTGGTTATTTTGTATACTGTCGGTTAATACAGATCAGCGCAAGTGTATCCATACAATTATATTTGTTAAAAAATGAAACAAACAAAATAGTAGATAATTTACATGTATTATCTTATAAATATTTTTAATTGATGTGTGACTAATGCCAGCGGTATATAATACAAATATGGTAACATAATTTAGGTATTTGAGAATTTACACAAATAGACTATAGACAATCGCTTAGATAAAGTTGTTGTTCAGTTTAGTCATGTAATTTAGGATAGGTATTTCTGCCATATGTAAATTGATAACTATAATATTATGGTCAAATAAACCCGTGGCTAGTGCAAATAACACGGATCAACAAAATAGTACTGCGTTCAACCATTTTCTTTCGTAAAAATATGCCGATAATTCGACATGTTTAAATAATATTTTATACAGTGAGTAAAACCTAAAAGTAAGAAGTAAAATTGTTTGGAAAAAAAAATGAATACATTTTTGTTGGTTTTAAACGTATTGTTTCACACATAAGAAAATTTAGTTTCACCAACAAATAAAGAAGGTATACATTTAATAATATTAAATTTGCTTTTTTTTTTTGATATTAATTTGAATAATATTTTGTGTACATACCTCGTATTTTGTATTTTATTAGTCATGGTTTATTTGTTTGATTCATTTTTATTAAGCTATTAGTATAATATATTGTATTTTAATTAATTATACATGTATGCGTTATTACATAATTACGTAATTATTTTATTAATTTATTTGTATACTTACGTTATAATATAAACTATTCTTAAAATGTACAACTTTTACATTAAACCTATATATTAAAAAAAAATACGTAATTATTCAAGCACGGATTATTATTTATAAAAAAAATACCTACCATCGGATATTGTCTGAAGTCGGATATAATCATCTTGCAGGTTCTGTTAAACGTATTATGCATTATAATTTTTCTTTTAAATGATAAATTTACTAAAAAATACTTTAATTAAATGAAATAAAATTTTAAATATAGGTACTAAATGATTATTATAATTTATGTTAGTATAATATAGGTAGGTACTAGTGTAGAGAGTATGAATTATTAAGAATGATTTTATTTTAATTCATGATATACCTATATATTATTACAGGTTTTAACATACTAATCTATCGTTTATCTAAGTAAAAATTCTTCAATAGATAATGATGTAACAGGTAGTAACTATATTTATTAAAGAATATGTTTAAATTATACGCTAATGTATTCATATTATGCTTTTCACACATAACTAAAGATTAATTTTTTTGTTTAAAAAACTCGTTTCTAAATTAACACGGGTACCTATCAGCTTATAAAGAATAATATTGTTTATCATCGACGTTTATAATGTATTCAATAATGACATGATAATAATAAATTATTGAGTCGTAATTGAAGATGCAAACGAATGTAACATTGATCTAGGTCGTAATCAAGGTGTGACATCTAGGTAACCTTCTTAAACTATCTTTCCTTATAATTTTGATAATGATATACATACATTGCACAATAGGTGTTTTATTGTTTTAATATCCACTTATCTAATATGTTACTCAAATTCGGTATTTATACGCGTTTGATGTTTTTATTGAACAAATGTCAAAATCATATAAATAATTATTGTTTCCAGGCTTCAGCGTACATCGTTAAACTAAGAATTTTTATTTTGCTGGTTACCTAATTTGTAATTTTGTCTATTGTCATACACAATGCATATAATTTATTACATGAAATTGGCATACATTCAATCTATTAGTTAATACCAAGTATTGAAATTTAATTCATATAAACGATTGTATATTTTATATTCATTAAATTCATAAGAAAATAAAAAATAATTTTTCTCAAACAGATTTTAAAACTTTTCATTTCTAACTCTATTTATGCAACAACTTATTCCATAAATGATTTAAAAACTGCAAACAAATTCCTAGTTTTTAAAACTACGGGTTATAATAAATTAAAACTACCAAATCATAATGGCATTTTTTCTTAACTGGTTTGGTCACTATTTTCCTAATCATTAAATCATATATTATAATATAATGTTAAATAATAATGGATTGTATCAAAAACTTCGGAAATATAAACATTATTTATGCATCTGAAATTGTTTGTATTCCGTTAAATTGAAAATCCCATTACATAATATTATGTTTTTACAAAATATTTAAAATCAAAATACTTTAATTGATTATATAAAGTCACTATTTTGTTGAATAAAATATTCAGGAATTTATTTTTAAAAGTTTTAAACATGCAGTTCATACTATGTCTATAATAAAAATTAAATCAATTAGTTTTAAACATAATATACTAGTATTATATTATTTATATAATATACTGGAAAATAATGTTATCGTTAAAAAATGTACGAAGGTAATTTTAATTAAAATTGAATTTCATACATAAATAAAATAAATCGAAATATATAGTATAATAATTAATATTATTGTTTGGTGTTCAGTATTAATATATTATTACCACTTAACTTCTTCAATTTGAACTCTCCTCTTGTTTTGTATTAAATAGGTACAATTTTTTTTTCGAAATACGTTTTTGTTTATTTTCACTGAAGCGTAATTAATAAACATTCATTAAACTGATTGATTGTATAAAAACCTGATTACAATTATTGAGTATCTATAGTAATTTCCATCTATATAAAACCATTTTTTTCCTTTCAAAGTTAAATGCTTATGACCAATTTTTAAGTTATGTTTATTTAGTATGATAAGGAATTTGTAGAGTATATTAATACGATTAATTGTCACGTAGGTACCTTACAGCTAAATGTTGCATGACACCGTTATTTTTAGACTACATACAGAGTAACCTCGGGTCACGGGTTATTCGCGTATAACATATTTTTTATAATGATAATTCGTTGAATTGTTCGTTCGTGTATATTGGATTTGGATATACCTATACAGTATACAACCGACATGCTAATAATGACAAAGTTTATTAATCGTGAATCAGATAAATCTTGCACGGTAGATTTATGTGTCTGCCATTCGTACGTATAGGTATAAATGTATAATATTTGACATTGTATAGCATAACACACGTTCAAGATTAATACATTAAGCCACGACAACATAATTTATTTTTATATGATATATGTATGGCTAGAATCGATACCTATATGGCTGTATGGCGTGCAGTGTTCTCTCCAAGTGCAAAACTAATACGTTTTAATAAATATTTTTGAGTATTCTCCATTAGAGTTTGAATCCGAAACATTACGATCGCGTTGTGACGTTTTGGTTTACGTCTTGATGTCTTTAGTTTAATCAGTTTCTACCGAGCAAAATATAAATAATATGTCAACACGCTTTTGACACGTTTCGTTGTAATAATAATTTACGTAAAAACGTGTTCTGTAATATTTTTCGGGTAGCGTCTCTCCCGGATAGGAAATGAATAAATTACAACGGTCAAAAGCAATATTTATTGAAAACGTCGTTATTTCATCTCCCCGTAGGACTACGACATAGTAAACAAATCTGCTTGTTGTGTATTGATTATTTAAAGACCGTTTGGCTGAATAGTTGCATTACGTTAGTATATAGATAGGTACCTACTAGACGCGGTGCGTAGGCCAGTCGTGGTTATAAACGTATACCGCATAAAATGCCAATCGATAACGCACTGTTGGGCCTTGGGCGTCTCTTTAGTCTTTATATAGCCGACACTGTTAGTCGTTACAAAAAGTTTACCTACACCATCAAATATTGATTCAGCCCGATAATGATATGTTTGTGCGAACAACGTTATATTTATATTATATTATAATATGTGTGAACACTGTGAACAGTGCAAAAAACGGAAACTCAATATAATGAGTAATAATCACCACCGTGCATCTTCAGGCTTTTGTTTAAAGCACGCGGACCTTCCGTCCGTGCGCTCGTTAAATTAAAAACGCTATACCTATCTAAAGTACAGAATGGTTGACTAACGAGACTCCGCTCGTAACGCCGCTCGTGGGAAGTCCGACAAGCGTATATAAGGGGCGAGAGGCGTATAGATAGATGTTTTGATAATCGTAATTTTTAACGCCAGCCTGACATTTTATGGAATTAACGTGCTATTGATTATTGTGTGTAGGAGGTTGCAAATATTTCAGTTTTCCCGTCCTTCGCGCGACCGATTTTCACGCGTCGGTGTCAAAATATTTTCGATTAGCGGGACGACGTTGATTTTTATGACACGTTGGTTATTCATTTTACAAGGAAATTATTATTTAATTTTGTATGCTCTATAAATTATAAACCTCTCACAAATAATAGTCCTGCAAGTTACCACAAAAATTGTGTTTAAATCTTACCAAAAGTTAAAAACCACTCTTCACTTGCAGTGTTTTATTGCTATTGAACTTGAAAATAGGGTAAATATAGTGATGCATTACAGTATGTGTTTCGTGTTTAACCCAAATGAAAAGAGAAAATCATTAGCTCATTAGCTCTCCTATAATATTATAATAACTGATGCGAAATGTTTAAGCATAAACATTAAAACGTTTATTAAAACGATGATGCTATAATATGATTATATTGTACATCGGCTATCATTAACATCATCTCCGCGCGTGTACGTTATTTAAATCAAGTTGTTATTATATAAAAATAACTATTAATTTGTCGTGACCAAATTTGCATGTACCTAGTTTAAATCTAATAGGGTAAATTATTATAATATATAATTTTAGCGTAGTATAATAGATTGTTACTACGTTTTAATTTAAGCCCTATCGAACCATCCGGTCAAGGGTATATAAGGAGAGACAGGACACACTATCTCTGGCCTAAAAAAGTATGCGTGTTTTATTTGCTATTCAAACACAAGTAATAATACGTATTTCACATTTACGGGGCAACTTGCTGGCACACTCCGACTATAGTTGGGATGAATCATTTTTTAAATTTTTTTTAGCGATACGTTCACCAGTATCCGGTATGGCTGTATTATGTAATATTAATTTATCAACCAGTTGAAAAAATGTGCAAGACGGATGACAGCTATTTAATATAAGAATCTGACTTTTGTTAAAAATACGATTCCGCCGTCTGGAAACACAAATTACAGATAGCATAATGAAATAACTTAAAAGCATTTGCTGGTGAAAATTACACTCTTTATATACCTAGTTATACCGTATTAATCGATTGAAGAAGTTGCACTGATTATAATATGTCTACGCGGATTTCCAAAAAAAATAAATGTTCAAAACTGATGAGATTTCATGCCGTTCCGGCTTTCGGGAAACGTTTGTTATGAAATCGGATAGATTTAATGTTGATAAATTGATGTTCCGTTCCGTTCTTTTAAAAAAAAAAATGTATAAATATATATTTATTATACGAAGCTGGTTTAGACGCGAGCGGTCATTTCCTGATAGAAGTGTACGATTTATAACAATATATAATGGTTTCCAAGTTTTGTCAAAGTATTTCAAAGAAAATCAATATCGTAGACGATGACGACGAAACTAATGGCTTCTCCAATATCCACTTTAATCTAATGTATATAATACTATACTTACCTGGAAATCTGCTCCTAAGTATCGTTATTTATTTTTTTCCATGCTGGTTAAACGTGATTTTCAAAACGACCTATCATCGTGTCACACGTGTCGCGTGATTTTGACCGTATAATATGTGTGCACTTCGAAAAATACCAGTCTTATAATTTATAAAACTTGGCAACCGTTCAAGAGAGATGCGTGGGATAGGGTGTACACGTCTGCTGCCCGGGTGATTTTTATGTGTGTTTCCTTCCACGTCGGACAATCGTTAATAACGTCTGTTATTCTGTTTACCTCGTCTCGGCGGGCTTTAGCTGGAAACAATGCGTTTTCGATTTTATTTCCCTTCGGCACGGAACGGATTGCAACACATTCCACATGGCTGTGCGTCAATATGGAAAGTATAAGTAGCCAATGTGACGCATAAACCTGACAGTTACGGCGGGTGGTCTTTCTATTGTTTTTTTCGGTCACTGTGTCGTTTCATAACACCGTACGAGTGTATTATAATATTATTATTAGCAATGCTAATGTTATAATATGTTTAAGTGCCTTGGGTTTGTTTCTAAACAAATCATTAGGTACACGCCTACTGCAGTGGGCGACACGTAAACTGCAAGAAGTAGATAATATGCATTTATTTCGCGAAATAGATTATTATTTTTTTATTACATATTATTATCTACTACTTCGAGGTGGTCGTTTAAATTTTTATTTATTTTTATACTTACTATAAAACCGCTCGTTTTTCTGAAGCAGATTTTTTGGTAAACTGACGAATGTTTGACTACAATAGACGGGAGCCTGCTGCTGTGACTCTTCTAGTCTTCCAAAGCTGATTTTGATAGTTTGTTCGGTCTCGTATTGATTTTGTAGCTGATAAAAAAAAAAGAACAATACACAAGTAGCGAAGTAATATGTATATTGTATAAGATATAAAATATCAGCTATTTATTAAATTAAATCTTGTAATTGATTACTTATGTTTCTATATACACGCAAGAGATAATACGGTTTTTAAAGTTTTTGAAAAAACTGGAAAAAGTAATCTTTTTTCTCTACGACGTATCAACTGTTTGTGGAAAATAGTGTTTTATTAAATTACTCGAGTTATGAAATAAATAATCTCATTGATGTTTTTATTCGAATTAAAACTTAACTGTTTATGATGTCTTCACTATTTTATAGTTTGTGATTGATCAATTCTTTTGGCGACTATATCAAATTTTAGATCCTGAGCGGAGCCATAAATGTATCGTCCTTTAATTATTTGTGTTTTTTTATATCCAGACATTTTTTTTTTTATTAGAAAAAAATGTTCCAATAATCTACTTCTAGAAGAAATTACTCGGTACTATTTTAAAAATAATCTAAAAAAAAATCAGAGTTTACTTTAACGATTTATCAAGTGCCATTAGGCACTTTAGCACCCCTTTTAGTACTGAATGTACTCAAATATAAAGGATATATATTTTCCTAATTCTTTAAATTAATCATTCCAATAATATAATAGTAATACGTATTTGAAAGTAAAAACAATAATTTAAACAGTATAGGTACCCATCCGCTTTCATTAATTGTACTTGGTAAATAGTAATGCGATATAGTTTCTATTGGCTGAATACATTTTTTTAAGTCTTTCTCATATCATGATTGATGGCCGATAATATTTCAAACCGTTACAACAATATGCTCGTTATGAGCGGCAGAATGAACGTTACTCGAACCACGTTTCTCGGTAGCGCACGCGGGGCCGTATAAACATGCCTCTCTCTCTCTCGGGTTGTCACAGCACTAGTACAATATATTAATATGCGACAACTACAATAATTATCATTAATTCCGATGTCTCCAAAGCCGGTCGAAGCGCCTCCGTGGCGAATTCAATCCGTCGGAAATATTCCGCAGCACCCACTCGTCGCACACACACACACACACACGGACTTATGCCATATTATGGACTACACGAAAACAGCTCCTACTCCACCGTCGGCCGGCCCACAAGGTTAGACGTATATTGCCGTGTGGATGCCGTCGTCGTCGTCGTCAAATAATAATAATAATATACGAGTGTGAGTTGTATACAACACGATCTGTAAGTGGCCTATGTTTACGGCCGTACGACATGTAATGTTTCCACGTGCGTACCCATAATAATAATAATGATGATGATGATGATGATGATGATGAATAGTCAATGCGAGATGATGATATTGTTATATGAACGTTACGGCCGATACAGTTTTGGTCGTAGGTACATTGAACGAGACGGAGCCGGTCCTCCCTTATGATTGGGATTTACCATTATTTTTTTCATACAACAGCTATACGGTACTCCCCACGCAGGATAATGCAACGACAATCGTGACTTGTGTTGCACAACACCATGGCATTTGTTGTTTGTTTCTTTATTTAACATTTTCGTTTTTCCCATTTGGATCATTGTCACTGCAGCTGTGTGGGAATTGTTAGCTGGCGATTTTAATTTCACGGTCGGACATCGTTTCGTGTCGATATATGATGATATAGTAACCGTATATGCCCGTATATATTAATGGGAAAAAAATGCACTATGGTAGTATATGGTTGAATAATGAAAACGTAATTTGAAACACTTCAATTTCATAATAATATTATCAAAACGATAACAACTCAAGTGTGTAAAATCGATCTACGCATCTTTGTTACCAGGATCTTTTATCTGTAGCACTTCCTACATTTACATTTTTTTTTTAGTAATCTATAAAGGAATAATAAAGTGTATTAAGTAACTATTAACTGCAGTTCGGCTGACTTATCTGTTTCAATATTGTTGACTTGAGAAAATAGACACAGGTGACACGTGATACGGGTCAGACTTATCGGTTATACAATATTCGCATCTCGTAATTAACAGCCATTTACCATTGTTGTTATGATTATGACAGTCCGTGAGAGTGCGAATTCGTGATACGGATATTTAAGCTTCCCCTCTTCCCGAAAAATGACGTAATTTGGGTTTTGACGGTTATGCGACACCTTGAATTCATAATATATGTATCAGATGTACTGAAAACGTATACATTCAAGCTAGTTTAATACACTTTATAGCTTATTCATATCAGCTTATATATAAATAAAACTATGATATTAAAAAAAACACTTCTTTTTCCAGTTATTATTTTTTTTATAGAATTTATTCATTGTTTTAAATTGTATAGGTACCTAAGTATATTAATTTAATTTGAATTAATTATTTTCCTTGTCATATATTTAAATACTATATTTAATTTTAAACTAAATCATTAGAATAGTAGATAATATCAACAAAAAAAAATGGTTGTTCTAAGAATGAAATATTTGGTGCGATGTGTATTGCTTTTACACTGATGTGTGTTTTTCATTTTATTTTTTTTTTGTCACTAACTTTTAAGTTCAAGTGTAGTATGAATCTTTAACTTTGAGTGTAGTTTCTGGTAAAAATTTGATCTAGTTAGTTCTATGGGTCGGGGGGAGTCAACAGTAAAAACTCCACGTACATCTTTACAAAATATCCTTAGAATGTTATAGCGGAAACCTGTCAGACACAGGCTCTACTCAGAATCGTTTTTCATATGCACAAAGATTTATCAATATTGTCATTATAATATATATCTTCAAATTTAACACATTCATTACAGTGACCTATTTAATGATGAGGTACATTCAGAATCTTCTTTTTATACAGCAGAGTGGTTTCACTGATTTTTTTGAAGTAGTTACAACTTTAAATTGGAAATCAACTACTATTACGCATACATTCTTAAACATTTATTTTTGCACGAGGTATATAGTTTTCTTGAGAATGATTTTCCGTCATATATTTTAATTTAAAGGAACATCCCAAGATACCATATTTATAAGTTGTAACAAATGGTACTACAAAACAAATTGGAAGCTTATATTTATGTTTATTAAATTGTCTTATTAAAGGTCAATGGTAAGAATATTTTATAAATTTGTGTGCGTAGTTAGTAAACGCTTATAAATTAAAAAAAAAAACCAAAAACATTGTGTACGCGTGTGACGTGCTTAAATCTATTGCAGTATCGAAACAGTTTATAATATCATCATACTAATCCATTTAAATAAATAAATAGTTCAAAGACTGTGTGCAATTAAGCAATATTAACTTTCCAAATAGTCTTGATCGTGTCCATCCAGCGTGATGAACTATCGATCTATCATTTAAATCGATACTAAGAATGTCGGAATCATCCTCTTGAAGATTTCGTAAATTGTATTTGAAATAAAATAGCAAATCATTGTCAAAACATTCATATACTTTCAGAAATCAAAAATCGAATAGTAATATAATAAGTTAAAATAAATCATTTTTATAGAATATTATAAGGTATAGCTAAGACAAACTATAATATTTTGAAAGGTTTCATATTTCGAAGAATTAATATACCCAATACTGTTTTTCTAATTTATCTTATACATGATATTATGTATACGAGATAACAAAAAACATATTAAAATATAATTGCAAAGTATTGTAATACTTTTTAATAAAAAAAAATTGTGATCCTTAAACTATTGCTTTTAAACTTTTTAAGCCTACCATTTATATATTTTATAGAGGACTATGGAGCAGTTGAAAAGTGCACGTGTATTTGAAACAAATAATGTTTTCAAAAGTTTTGTGGACGGATCGGTGAAAAAATTGTATTTAAAATATTGTGTGTATTAAGTATTAATGTTTGCGCACGTAAGCTTGACTAAGTCGTGAAGGTATAAACTTCGAGAAAAAATTCGAGTATCATCACAGGCTATACATTGCAGCCTATTGTAGTACCTACTTTTACTGCGTGTATATTATATATTATTATAATACCTAATAATAATATATTATATTTTAAATAATTCGCATTCGTTTCCGGAGTATAATATGCGAAATGACATTAAAAATGTGTCAAACTGCATATAGGTACCTCCTATGCCGTATAGCGTGCGCCTACATTTCACGTGGATCACGACAGCGATTAATTATTATCATTGAGATGGAACGAAAACAAAAACAAAAAAAAAGTAAAATAAAAAAATACTGGATGCTGCTCGTGTGTATAGTTGTGTCGTATTATATCTCCAGCACGTCTGCAGTTCTATTGTCGGAGTTCGCGCCTTCGTCCATTGTTGTATGTATTATTTCACATGTGTGGGCAAATATTATGTAATCCGTATGGGTACGCACTACACATATACACACACAAATATATATATACGCATTATAATATGTATACGGTACTGCGACGATGTTCCGGGGAATGGCGTCTTTTCGGTATAGGTACCGCCGGGAAGCAACGCGAACGTAAATACCGTAGGCCGAACTTGACATAAAGCTTCGAACCTACCCCGGGGCCGGTGAAAGTAATTTATTGGTGTTTGCTATTTTCGTAGACATCAATCATTTTACTTCGATATTTAACAATATTTGTCTCATTAAAACGAACGGCGCGTATTGTATGGGTACCTAGACTGCAGTATTATTATTATTATGATTGTGTTCGGAATCATTTCGACCGCAAAGACCTGAAAGCGATATATTATTATAATAGTCACCGCACCCACACTTTCTGTTTGGGTAGGTACGCGTTTTACACCTACGGGACCGCCGAAATACATAATTTTATTATATATTACGGTTAACAACTGTTTAGCGACAACAATAATAACTCGAAACGATAACTTACTGTATACCATATGGATTTTACATAATATTACGTATGATAAAAATGTACATTAAAATGTATATTATTATGTAGTTGAAATGTGTACGGCGCACGCGGTGTTTGCAGACACGTATTATACCGCATCAGCTATTATACCACGATTGTGTGAGTTATGTTTCAACAAACGCGTGTGGCCTTATGCGAATGTCATTTGCACAGTCGTTTAAGACGCGTATTTCGTGATGTGGCGTGTCTGTTCGAATGCGCGAGGATCGAAGATGCTTATTTTTTCTCGCCGGAATGAAAAAAACATCGAAGTATATGCGCGTAAAAACACTTTGAGAACGTTGTTGAAACACGCACGTCTTGCGAAAACGTTTATTTGCTTACCAGAATTCGATATAATATTACCATATTATATTACCGACCGAGCACATCAATGCGTTTCCAATACTACTACTACTACTAACAATAATAATAATAATAATAATAATATCAATAATTCGACGTTTAATAATATTATAAAGTGTGTTGTTTGCGCGCATCCACAGCGAGTATAAGGCACTCGTAATCCTCGTCGAATGTTCTGTGGTATTTTGTCGGTTTATGGACCGCTTTCCACGCGTGGGCATTTTCCTACACGCTATATAGGTACCGAGCTCGCCCGGGATTCGATTGTTATTCCGTTTATTATTATTATAAATTTTTTTTTTTTCTGTTCGACATGTATGCGCGCGCAAGAGGAATGTCGAATAACGAAACTTTCACTCATACACATAATATTATCAGACAATAAGATGCACACGCGGACGTGTGCGCTCATCGCCGCGGCGGCCGCCGACCTTCGAGCGCGTGTGTGTACGAATTCTTATTTACATCGGTCTTGAGGGCGCGGATACTCCTAGGAATAAAACCCAGGCTCCGGGCCAAGTAGACCTAGAAAAAAAATATAAATATGATAATAACAATATAATATATATTATTACAATACTATATTATGATCGAACGCTAACGTTATTATTATTATTCAACGTCGTCGCCGGTGTCGTCGTCGAAAGTGTTTACCCACGCGCGGTCACCCGGACCCGTATACCGGTCTTCGTAGGTATAATATAATATTATAAATTGCATTAAAGGTACGCGAGAAGGTTTTGGGCGGTCGCGTTGAACTTTCAACCGTTTGGGTCATACACATGTGCACAAAAGTGAATGCGTGGAATTCCGACGGCGCACACACACACACACACACACACACACACGTACGGCATATTATTATGGTTTATAATAATAATAATAATATTGCTTATCGGAATCGCGTGGCCCGGAGACGGTAGATCACCGTCGGCAATTTGTTACCGCGTAACGCGATACAAACACAGCACTGTAATAGTAATATTAATAATATTATAATATGGTCAGACCCGTCTCCGACGCAAGGCGGAATATATTATACTAACAATAATAATAATAATAATAATAATAATATAATATGTAAAGGACTGATGGATAAGGACGTTAACGTAACCAGGTATACACAGACGCGCGGTAGATGATGCGGCGGCGGCGGCGGCGATGATGATGATACCGGACGGCCTTCACCTTAAAAGCGACGGCGCCTGTGTACTATTTATACACGCCGCCGTAGTTAAAACGCGTATAATTTTAATGATAATAATGATATAATGCGATCGTGTCGATTGTAATAATAAATAATAATAAACGGAGGCAATCCAATCGAAGGACCGCGCGGCTGCAGTGCGCGGTTAGTTTTCTTCATTTTGCGTTTCGTATATTATTATGCAGACGTTACAACGCCGCGTCGTTTATTATAATATAAGTACTATATAATACGAGTACCTGTAGCGTACTTGTACATGCATAATATTATTATTAATATATTATATTGTGTTGAACACTGAGTGTAGTAGGTACCTAATTGTATCGGTCGGGCCTGTCCCGGGCCAGTCACGCGTCAAGCCGGGTTCACACTACACCGTGTCGTGTAAAATAATCACGGTTACCACAGTTACCAAACGATACCGCATAGTGGTTGGACCAATCAGGGCACGGTAACATTTCACGACACGACACGACACGGTGCTGTGTGAACCCAGCTTCTGGCTTTTTGTGGACGGTATATATAGCTGGTACTTACCAACTGTTATACCGCGGTATAGAAACTCGATTAAATACATGATTCTATCGCAATCACGCGAAGACTGCGGCTGCTAATTCACTAAATTTTGTGATTATAATTATTATTATTTAACATAATATTATGTAGCAGTGCCTGTGTGGTTATTATATACGTATATCACTATATGTTAGCGTATGGTAGGCAATACTTCGAAATCGATGTAATAAATGAGTATATAATAGATACAATAGAGTGTTGCTAAACAATGGTCGCTGTTGGTCAAACACATGGTTTCTGTAAACAATGCTTGTACGTATCACCCACTGGCATGCGTCCTATGCGAGTACAATAATATCACATAAATCCGTATTGTACCTGTTCTGCTACTATAGTATCGGGGACCTTTGCGAGTGCATTAAAATCCTATTTAATCGTCGCTCATAATTCAACAAATCCTATTTAGTCTTAACTCCTCGGCTTATTTACGTATCGCGCTATAATAATATAAGCGTGGCAAGATTATAATAATATTACGCAAATTTGTATTCGTCAATAAGACAATATTATACTTATAATATTTCAATGGCAATTTAAAAAAAAAATTATCTCATACTGAACGTCGCGATGAATAATGTATTCTATTCAAGGGTTTACAGCGTGCGGTATAAGTTATATTATAATACATATTTTGCATCAAAGATCGGAAATCCGGACATACTGAATATGCATTTCATTAAAACAATAACGGTACGCTTATCGTTTGGCATGTAAAATTGTTTCGAAATTGTTGGTTCGAGTTAGGTTCTGAGTTTGCGAAATTACACAAACGCATAGCCCCACAATGTTGCAGCAGAGTTCAATCTTTTTTGTTTATTTTTATTTAATACACTGAATACATTAGCACACAATATTTAAATCACAGTGTTTTCATGAATATGAACTATATTTACTTTACTTGAATGATATGCGGTAATGTACAGTTTTTTTAGCCCTCACACAGCATATAAAAAGCTCAACAAATCCGATAATATTTTTCCCAGCATCTGTAACGTTCGAGAAATACACCGACAATACCAACCGACAATAACCTCTTATTATTATAATATTACGCTATAATTGTTTTATCAGAAGTACTCACATATTTTGTAAGCCATTAGGACATTAAATTCTACGCATTCGTACAAGTTTTAGTATAGATAGGTACTATACATATATGCACGTTTCCCGTCACTTATCTGTCGGTGGACAACAGTCACGTGCGCGTTTGACACGTACGTCGGATTCAAACAAGTTCCGACCGGACACGACAAACTTATAATGCGCATGTAATGCGGTCGATTGGGATTTTCAGCCCTGGAAAAATGTGTGTCTTGGACGTCACGCGTTAGAGGATTCGGGGATATAACTACTAGCTGGGCGACTGGCGAGGGTACACACCCCGAATCCCACCACAGCCGCCGCAACCGTTGCTCAAGTGTTTTAGAATTGGCGATTCCCACGGGTCCGGTATTATTATTACATAATATAATATATGGTGGTCGATTTATTTTGCGGAGCGGGTAGACAGTGACTGATATTCCAAGACCTCTATACCGTTTCGCTTAGACTCCGCAACCTACCCCATATACTTCATGGCGTTTTGTTCGTATTCCGGAGTACCTTGATATTAATATTATAATATTATTATAGTAGGTAGTACTTATTGTGCTGTTGTGCTGGCTGGCCCATCTTTACGATTGAATAACGATTCGTGTTCCCCGTACCACGAGGATATACGATAAAGTGGTAGTGATGATTTTTTTTCTTACTACCGTTTACCATACATTACATACTCGTATAATAGCGTTTATGACATTCAACATGTGACAAATGATGTCATCTCGTGATCATAATATTCTCATAAATGTACTGTGTTTTTTCTAATATTAATTATCTAAGGCAATCAGGTTTTTATTGTCATTGAAATATAACTATTGCAAGTGTGTTAGTGTTTCCAAGGATTCGTTGTATACGCATTTATACTTAAATCATTCGATTGACACAATAAGTGTCAATAATAGTTTTCCGGGCCAAAGTGTCCGACCCAACCGCAGTGCGTACACTTTTAAACCACAAAATGGTCATGGAAAATATTTGTAAAGTTCATTGTGCATGTGCTTTGAATAATCGTCTAGGTACGTCCACGATTAGAAATATTATTAACTCACTTTGGGCTTACGAAACGTCGTAATTATTCAGAACTATAATAAACATGTAAAACAAATAGAATCGTTTTGCTTTCAAACTTCACATTAGGTAATAGGTACCTATTATCTATTCATTGATTTATACGGATATAAATTTTAATATATATCACGTAATTATTTTTTTATTGTTAATACAAAAAAAAATTATTAAAATATTCTTATACGCGTATGAGGAACTTAATATGTAAACTGTGGGAATAGGGAAAAAATTCACTTATGTTGTTATAAACATAATATTATTATGATTATTATTATTATTTTGTCAATCACACACAAAAAGTGTTGTTGTTTACCTAAGTACATTAGCAACTAAAACTAGGTCTAAACTTAAAAACGACGATATTGTATAATTTTGTTGATAAGACCTTATGGTGCAAATTATATTTCGTATATTTTTAATTATATATTTTCAATGTTATGTAAATAAACCTTAGTTGTAATTATAATATTCTCTTTAATAATGACTGGTAAAAATTAAAAATTAAATTAAGCAAAAAAATAATTATGGCCAAAAAATATGCTCGAATTTTTAAAAAAATAATGTTTAAATCACTAAAACATTGCGTTATTAAGGTTTTGTATTTTCTGTTTTTTATTTGTTTTGAATCGTTTGAAAATTAAATAAACAAATTAAGAGCTGCTTAGTTTTACTTAAATGATATATTTTTAATACGAAGTTACATTTTAATTCAGAAAGTATTAACGATTTAAGCCGCGTTTGGCCATATTTGTTACAAAAATAACTATTCAGCTTTTAACGTACCTACTATCTATCATATATATATATATATATATATATATATATATATATATATATAATATCGTTTATACTACTAAGCTATTATATTAGCTGCTTTTTATTTATGTAAAATGCATGTAAGTTCCACTTACGTTTATCCAGCATGGGCCACTAATATATGCGATGAACAGACTCGGTTGGAGTCGTTGTACTACAGAATAAATACGAAACTTGTCGACCTCAGTGTTACATTAAAATAAAGATGAGATTAGAAAAAGGAAATTTCTCCAAAATTGGTCTTGAGGCCCACCAAAAAAATATAAGACTAATACGTTGAATGTTATATTAATATAATATTGGCAGTTCAAGGATATCAGGTATATAATATGTATTAGGTAGATCGTTTCTACCTTTAAAGATCTTTATAGTATTTTTTTGTTTTTTTAATTGTTACATATAATTTATATATTGAGTTGTTGGCATAAAATCTTGAGGGCAATATATGTCATTTATGGTATTAGTATATGACCTTTTTTTATACAATAATATGAGTATTATAGATGGTTCGATTATTGGTCATAATTATTAGTGTATTATATTTTCCAATGAAAATTGTATATTTAAAACCGTTTTATGCAACTTAGTTATAACAACTTAGGTAAATCTATATTTGTAAACAAAGTTACTTAAGTCATTTAAGGGAAAATAAAAATCAATTCTCCAAGTACGATTTGCATTCTGTATGTTGATTATTTGGAAAGTCAGGAGAAGTGATGAATATTAAATACCATTTTGATTTTGATCTTCAGTGAAAATAACCATGATGTTATTGAAAAACCATTAGTATCATATTAATTTAAAGTTATTATAGAATACATTTTTCTGTCGTTAGAACACTTCAAGGTACCAATATTATTATAATGACGATAATGTATAACAATTCAATTTTACCATTTAACAAAATGTGTTGGTAATATGAACTATAGTGTATTAATAGGAATGAATTAAAATAAGTCCTGATGTTTGCCCTTTTAACATAATATATTTTTATTTAAATCTTAAGAATACGGATCAGTCTTATGATAAAAAATAAAAACGAAGAAAAATATAAATACACATAGGTATATATTATATAAATATAAAAACATTTATATGGGAAATAGTATCCCATATTGAATGCAAATAAGTATTCCATATCATCTCATCTTGATTATCATAATTTTGATGATAATAGTGACATGGTACTACTTTCAGTGAGTGTTGTCTCCGTTTTGATTGGTAACGCATAAATCCATTTTGTTAAGTTAATTTTTTTATTGGAGTGAACTGAGCTGTTATTAAATTTAAAGGTCAGAATATTATTCAGTGTCCCACTGAGATTATTTTTGATATTTTAATTTCGAAATATGTTATTATGACCATTTTAAAAATATATTTATCTTTTTTTGTAAATAATGTCAAGCCTAAATCTATATACATTTTAAAGTAATTTATAATTTTAATTATAAAACCAATATATTATATTATATTACCACGTACTTACATACGTACATAGGTACGATGGAAATTCCATGTGAAATTCTATAATACATTCTATAATATTTATGCGAACAACATAATATAATGAAAAAACTTTTTTATTAAGTACATATAGTTATTCAACTACATTCCCATATTGCCCTATTATTATGTTTTTGAAAAAATATGCAAATCCTGACGTTATACGAACAATATTACATTTTAATACGCATATTCCTACAATAAGTAACAGCACACTGAGCGCACCTACATGACGTTTCAATATAATATAGGTAGGTAATTCACCATGCGAATGCACTAGTCTGAGTTGAATTTCTAAGTGGTGATTACGAGTGCTCTAGCTCGTGTGATGAATTCGACCAGGAGGTTCTCACAGTGAACAAATGTAGGACAAAAATGCCAACACGATTATAATTTTTAGAATTCCGTTTTGTGCCGGAGAACAACTACGGTTACACGTCTTAGTTGGAATCGCGACAAAAATAACAGTTTAACGTTCATTGGCAAAATAGCAAGGAATAATACTATATTTTTTTTTTTTGGCATATGCGCCGGGTTAAAATCAAAATATTATACATCCATGTTGGTACACGTAGTAGCTGCACACTTAGGAGAATATATATACCATATTATAATAAATGCCTTAAAATTGTATTAATTTATTCAAGTTTTGGATTTAAATGTTTTAGGTTAAAAAAAAATCTAAATATAAATGTGTGTAAAAATATTATATTAAATTAAAAGCATATTATCTGGGTAGTGTCTTTGTAGAAAATAAAATAGGTTACGTATCGGACGACTTAGCTGAATACACGACCAAACATTAAAACATCTTTATCTGTATTGATATAATTTTACTGTTGAACTTTAAGATGGCAATTCATTTATATTTTAAATAATAAAGAATTACCGTAATTTGTATTAAATTTCTGAAAATATTATTTTTTTGTATGTAACTTTTTAATTAAAAATAATTTTATTTATTTATTTGCAACTTACAATTTAATATAAAAAATTGTTTATTTTTCTAGTTGAGTGACACGACGATAAGATTTTTTGATAATATTTCTATTTTAAATTCCATAAAGTATATTTATATATCTAAAAGTTTGATATAATTAGAATAGAATTTAGTCAACATAAGTACAATATTTAATAAATTAATTCAAACTTTTAAGAGCTCTTGAGTATCATTTTAACATTGACGTTGTTATTTTATACATTATTGTTACATACTAAACCTATAGTGTGAAATTGAACTTAACATTGAATCGAATAGTAAATAGATACATTTATATTGTTCATAATTTGGTAATTTGATAGTAAATTCCAATCAGATACAATATTATGCCAAGTCTTATTCTAACTTTTAAGATCACTTTAAACTTATCTATAATAAAACATTTATTTTTATTTTAGATGTATTTAATACTGTTCTCAATTTTGGGGGTTCAGTTTGCCTTATCTCAGCAAACTAACCCAAATGATTTGGAAGTGGTGCTTAACATTGAAGACAGCAATAAAACTCAATACCATGAACAAAATTTCGATACCAGTATGTATTTTTTAACCATATATTACTATAATATATTTTACATAAACTTTTTTTCATTTGATAGTGGCCTATATATTCGGCTACGAAGTAGGTCCAAATGGTCAATTCCATCATGAAAATAAAGGTCCAGATGGATTCACATATGGTTGCTACGGATATGTAGATCCAGAAGGAAAATTACAAGCGACTCATTATATATCTGATGGATGGGGATACAGAGTTGTCACACCAGGTGAACCTGTAGAAATATTCCATCATAAGCATGACCCCGCAGATGAAAATCAAGCTAATGAAAGTTCTGAAGGTGGTTCTGAACACGAACATCATGGACATCATGGAGTGGTAACAGCATGGGGTGATCTTTATTTCCCAAAGGGATGTGGAGGAGGACGTCCAATTCAAGGTACTGGTCAATTAGGTGGATCAGGTTCATCAGGATACCCAAGCTTTGTTGGAGTTGGTCAACCAGGACCGGCAGGCGCACCTGGTATGAAATTATTTCTATTACAATTTATACCTACATTTCAATAAATACATTATTATAATATGCCAACTAATGATTTGATGGGCGCTGAACGTTTGGTCACATTGGCCCAAAAGCCAACACGTTTGGGTACAAATAGACACAACGTTTGGACACATAAAATAAAAGGTATTTTATAATTTTACCTTGTAAATCAGAGAACGTTTGGGTACACAATACACATATTATACAAGACACATGTGGGTACACTTTATATAAACACGTGATCTACAATAGTGGGCTAAACCTTTGATTTTCTCAAAAACAGATTTTGCGTAAAAATTCCCATTTTCCCTTAATTTTTCTTTTGTTTTTCACAGCGCTTTTGAAAACTACTGGGAAATTTTTACTTTTGGCCCCCCAAAGTACCAACTAGATTCACTTTCCAATCAGAAAAGATACTGTTGAAGACTAAGCATTTTTACTGTTCTAAACGGTGACAGACAAAAAAAAAAGTAATAAAATAAAAAACTCACTTCATTGTAAAATCATTACATTCATCGTTCCAGAATCTAAAAAAGTTCAACCAAACGTAGTATTATTTAAAAAATATTATTACCTAAACGTTGTATTGATTTTTGGGGCCTGCAAAAAAGTGTACCTAAACGTGTGTTCCCAATCGTTCTCCCGAACCACAGGTAAAAATATCGTTTTGTGCCCAAACGTGTTACGGCCGATTTGATAATTATGTAATATTTCAATATTAAAAATATACATAGTGGAATTTTTATCAATTAAGTAAAATTAATCATTTTTAACAATTCTAAAATTCTTATTACAATACATATTTATGTATTTTGAACTTATAAGCGTTACAATGTACAAATTCTTTAATATCATTATACATTTTTGTATGATTTGTATCAAGTATTATTTATGTGAGTTTAATTGTAATGTATTTAATTAAGGTCAACCAGGTACTCCAGGATTACCGGGAAGTCCATCTTCAGTTTATCCAAGTTATCCAGGTACAAATATATTATGCTAAATTATTTTGGGGGAGGGGGGACCGTTTGCTGAATCTGAGAAAAGTGGCAGTGCTGTCGTAAATCGACATTTGATCAAACCTCGGTCACAGTTGGTTTTTTCTCACTGGGCAAACATTTTTTCTTAGAAAAAGAATCGGTATAGCCTCTTATGGTTGTAGGCAACGGGAAATAACCACATGTACATGTATATTATCTTCACAAGCTTGTATATTCCAATAACTTTTTACAACAATTAATAAAAACTTTGGTATATATTGCCTATGATAATAAATAATATAGTATTAACTTGAACATTTCTGTATCATTAAAATATGTTTATTTTTTTGTTACTCAGGATCACAAGGATCATCAGGTTCTCCCGGTACTCCAGGTAGCCCAGGTAGCCCAGGTAGCCCAGGTAACCCAGGTAACCCAGGTAGCCCAGGTAGCCCAGGTAGCCCAGGTAGCCCAGGTAGCCCAGGACTCCCCAGTGTACCATCTTATCAAAAACCAACAGTTTATCCAACATCCACATATCCTGGGAGCTCAGGTTATTATGATTAATATAATATTTGATTTAAAAACCATATAAAATATCTAGTTCATAAAACGTACAATATTAGGAATCAATATTATGAACTAGATATTTTTTAAATATAATTTGACAATTAAAACTATTCATATACTGTCAACAATTTAATATAATTCTATTAAATTTTAATATGTGTATATGATTAGTATATTGAATAAAATACAATATTCAAAGTAACTAAGAAGTACCAATGTATTATTATTCATACTAAAACGATATTCGAAAAAAAAAAAACGATGAAAATAATTTTGTTTTTAAATGTTTTAGGTTCCCCAGGCTCTCCAGGCTCTCCGGGTTCACCCGGAACTCCAGGCTTACCAGGTTAATATTGTACAGTATAATTATAAAATTAGTTTCGTAATTTAGAGAAATTACTTCTGGCTCGATATACCTACGCTAAATAAATTAATTTTTATTTCTATTTTATAGGTAAACCAGGATCTCCAGGCTACCCATCAAATCAACAACCATCACCTTATCCAAGTGCACCAGGTAAATATATAAGAAAATCATTCATATAAAATAAATAGATAAATAAACCATCAAAACTAGTCAGAAAATTTTCAACATTTTATGGTGTATAGAAAATGAGAATATAAACATTGATTACATTTTTAAGTATCTACACTCATTCGTTTTTTAATTACAACACAAAATAAGAAAAGCTTTACATGAGAAATCGAGTGAATATCAAATGTTGTAAAAAATGAATATCATACGTTCATAAAAACTTAATTTGACTAAATTTGGACATTTTTATTGAATAAAGGTAGACGAACTTATTAGGAATCTTGAATTACATTTTCAAATCTTAGATTTAAAAAAAAAAATTTTTATGAATTTCAAAATTAAAATAATTTGCAAATTATTTTCATTTTTAGGTATTTTGTCAACATTTGAACTTTAAATGCTTATAAAAAAAATTGTGATTAGGTATGGATTTTTAATATTTTTCATCTGTCTTTGAAACAATATACTTGGAGCATTTTATTAAATTTTCAAACTTTTTTACTCAACAAATATAATTTAATTGATATATAATACACACAAAAAAAAAAAAACATACATCATTGTAAAATCAAAAAAAATATAATAATCGAAAATTGCATAAGCTTATAAATATTTTAACATGAATCAAAGTATTTTGAAAATGGTATGGTGCACAAAATTTCCAACATAAACGTTCAGTTAAAATTTTATGTATCTATTGTCTTTTGTCTTAGACTTCACATATTAATTATATTTGTACAGTAATCATTAGTTTAATACATTTGACAGATGATTTGTACAAAAAACGATTATGTATGGAACATTTAATAAACAATGATTTTACTAATGAAAAGATCAACAATTTAAAAAGAACGCTGTGTCTTAAAATTACGAAGAACCACAATCCATTAAAGTATTAACACCAACTAAAACTTACAGTAGACATGCACTTTTTCCAAATACTCCTAAAACAATCGCGTACAAAAAAACAAAATTACTTTCATTAAAACTCATTCTATTGGGTGCTAATATATTTTAATATAACATAGAAAAAGTCCTTTTCAAGTCAACCAATGTTTATGTTGATGATTAATTTGAATTTATTTTGACTTCACACAATTTACAAAATATAATATAAATAGTAGTAAAAAAAAGTATTAACTTGACTTCAAAATTTCTGTATCATTAAAATGTATTTATTTTTTTGTTACTCAGGATCACAAGGATCATCAGGTTCTCCCGGTGCTCCAGGTAGCCCAGGTAGCCCAGGTAGCCCAGGTAGCCCAGGTAGCCCAGGACTACCCAGTGTACCATCTTATCAAAAACCAACAGTTTATCCAACATCCACTTATCCTGGGAGCTCAGGTTATTATGATTAATATAATATTTGATTTAAAAACCATATAAAATATCTAGTTCATAAAACGTACAAAATTAGGAATCAATATTATGAACTAGATATTTTTTTAAATATAATTTGACAATTAAAACTATTCATATAGTGTCAACAATTTAATATAATTCTATTAAATTTTAAAATGTGTATAATGATTAGTATATTGCATAAAATACAATATTCAAAGTAACTAAGAAGTACCAATGTATTATTATTCATACAAAAACGATATTCGAAAAAAAAAAACGATGAAAATAATATTGTTTTTAAATGTTTTAGGTTCCCCAGGCTCTCCAGGCTCTCCGGGTTCACCCGGAACTCCAGGCTTACCAGGTTAATATTGTACAGTATAATTATGAAATTAGTTTCGTAATTTAGAGAAATTACTTCTGGCTCGATATACCTACGCTAAATAAATTAATTTTTATTTCTATTTTATAGGTAAACCAGGATCTCCAGGCTACCCATCATATCAACAACCATCACCTTATCCAAGTGCACCAGGTAAATATAATATAAGAAAATCATTCATCTAAAATAAATAATTTTAACTTTGTTTGAATTTTGAATTTTTTGAATATGTTCTATGTTTTATTTATTATGTTTATTATTTAATATTTTAAATATTGTAGGACAGCCAATCGTATTAAATTATTAAATATATGCATTTTAATTTTTACTTAGGCTCGTCAGGCTCTCCAGGTTCACCCGGAACTCCAGGCTTACCAGGTTAATATTGTACAGTGTATTTATAAAATGAGTTTCGTAATTTTGAGAAATTACTTCTGGCTCAATAAACGCTAACGCTAAATAAATTAATTTTTATTTCTATTTTATAGGTAAACCAGGATCTCTAGGCTACCCATCATATCAACAACCATCACCTTATCCAAGTGCACCAGGTAAATATAATATAAGAACATCATTCATCTAAAATAAATAATTATAACTTTGTTTAAATTTTGAATTTTTTGAATATGTTCTATGTTTTATTATTATGTTAATTATTTAATATTTTATATATTGTAAAAAAACCAACAATTTATCCAACATCCACTTATCCTGGGAGCTCAGGTTATTATGATTAATATAATATTTGATTTAAAAACCATATAAAATATCTAGTTCATAAAACATACAATATTTGGAATCAATATTATGAACTAGATATTTTAGATTCTGAGCGAAGCGATGAATGTATTGATTCTACAATGATGTGTGTTTTTTTTTTATTTTTTTTTTATTTTTTATTTTTATTTTTTATTTTATTTTTTATTTTTGTGTCTGTCATTACCTTTTAGGACAGTAAAAGTGCTCGGATTTTCTTCAATACTAGCTTTTCTGATAGGAAAGTGAATCTAGTTGTACTTTAGGGAGTCAAAAGTAAAAATTTCCCAGTAGTTTTCACAAGCGACATGAAAAACAAAAGAAAAATTAAGGGAAATTTTACGCAAAATCTGTTTTCGAGAAAATCGATTTTGGTTTTTGGTGTAACTCTAAAACAAATGACCGTAGGGACATGACATTTTGACTGAATGTTTATATTAGCATTTTCTATACACCATAAAATTTACAAAATATTTTGACTCTTTTTGAGCTGTTTACGGCCATTGTCAGTTTTCAATTTTTTTAGTTTTTTTTCTATAAATATCAATAAATTTTTATTTGTTGTGTAAAAAAGCGTGAAAATTTAATATAAGGCTCCTGATATATCGTTCTAATAGCAGTTGAAAAATATTAAAAATACATAGGCACAATTTTTTTTTATAAGCATTTAAAGTTCAAATGTTGACAACATTTATCAAATTTATAATTTATTAATTATTTTGTGGTTAAAAATGTATAAAATGTTTAAGTTTTATGGCTAAGGATTGAAAATTTAAAACAAGGCTCCGAGTAAATAGGTTATATATAAATTACTTTATTCACAATAATATCATCAAATACATCCACTTATCCACCTTTTTTTAAATATAATTCTGACAATTAAAACTATTCATATACTGTCAACGATTTAATATAGTTCTATTACATTTTAATATGTGTATATGATTAATATATTGCATAAAATTCAATATTCAAAGTAACTAATAAGTATCAATGTTTTATTATTCATACAAAAACGATGAAAATAATTTTGTTTTTAAATGTTTTAGGTTCCCCAGGCTCTCCAGGCTCTCCGGGTTCACCCGGAACTCCAGGCTTACCAGGTTAATATTGTACAGTATAATTATGAAATTAGTTTCGTAATTTAGAGAAATTACTTCTGGTTCGATATACCTACGCTAAATAAATTAATTTTTATTTCTATTTTATAGGTAAACCAGGATCTCCAGGCTACCCATCATATCAACAACCATCACCTTATCCAAGTGCACCAGGTAAATATAATATAAGAAAATCATTCATCTAAAATAAATAATTTTAACTTTGAATGAATTTTGAATTTTTTGAATATGTTCTATGTTTTATTTATTATGTTTATTATTTAATATTTTAAATATTGTAGGACAGCCAATCGTATTAAATTATTAAATATATGCATTTTAATTTTTACTTAGGCTCGTCAGGCTCTCCAGGTTCACCCGGAACTCCAGGCTTACCAGGTTAATATTGTACAGTATATTTATAAAATGAGTTTCGTAATTTAGAGAAATTACTTCTGGCTCGTTATACCTACGCTAAATAAATTAATTTTTATTTCTATTTTATAGGTAAACCAGGATCTCCAGGCTACCCATCATATCAACAACCATCACCTTATCCAAGTGCACCAGGTAAATATAATATAAGAACATCATTCATATAAAATAAATAATTATAACTTTGTTTAAATTTTGAATTTTTTGAATATGTTCTATGTTTTATTTATTTTGCTTAATATTTAATATTTTAAATATTGTAGGACAGCCAATCGTATTAAATTATTAAATATATGCATTTTTAATTTTTATTTAGGCTCTTCAGGTTTGCCAGGAACTCCAGGAATTCCAGGTTGGTATTTTATGACATACTAATTTAACTACTATTATAATATTTTTACTACCTATCTGTTGTAAATAAATAGAAAAATTTAGTCAATAGGCTTACAATATTATTTAATAGTTTATCAGTTTTTAAAAATATAAAATTAGTGTTTTTATACACAATGTATTATTTGGAAAGTAACATTAAATTATAGTAACTATAATGTATGATTTATTTTTATATAGGAGCTCCAGGAATTCCCGGTTCACCAGGATCACCTTCTTATAACAGGCCATCTTCATACCCAAGTGGTCCAGGTAATTTGATTGATACCATTATAATTAGTTTGATATGAATAAATATTTTATTAAAAACAACTATTTTTCAATTTAAATTTAGGAACACCAGGGTTACCAGGCTCACCAGGATTACCAGGTATACACTTTAATATTTTTAAAAACTAATTTAACATTTAAAAGTGAATAAGTAATATGACGAAGTAGTTCCTACTAGAAACATAATTTCTGAGCTATCTATTGAGTGTTAACAATGTTCGAGTGTGTTGGAGATTTTTGAGTTGTATCGGAGTTGAAATTTAATTTGGGGGTTTGTTAGAGTTTGTTTTTATTTTAATTTGGAGTAGGTATGTTGTATTAGTAGATTCTACAATTTATATGTATAAATATGTATGATATTATATGTACAATGACTGTTATACAAATTACCATATTGGTAAATAATACCTTTCTTTAGCAAAATGTAAGTTGTAACTGATTGTTTGGATAAAATTATTTATTTTGTGATTGAATGATATATAAATATTAATAAATACATAATACCAAGGTAACTTTAAAATTAATTACAAATGTCTAATTTTCAATTATTTGATTAAAGGAAAACCAGGATCTTACGTTCCCCAAACTTCATATCCAGAATCAGCTTATCCAGGTACCCCAGGTATAGAAAAATATATATTTAATTTTCTGAGAAATGTCAATATTACTTTCATAGAAAATATAATATAATATCTATAGACTATAAATAATTTATTTTGTAAATACAAATAATTATAAAATAAAATATTAACCCAATTAATATAATCTGGTTTTATTTTTCTTACTAGGTCAACCAGGTCAACCAGGAACTCCAGGATTACCAGGTATATGTTTATGTGAAAAAAGCACAATGTATTAGTTATATAACATATTTCCTATGAATAAAATCCTTATGATTATTAATAATGACCATTTTAATAATAACTATGTAGGTAAACCAGGAGCATCAGTTATACCAAGTGTACCGTCATATGAAAAACCACAACCAACTTACCAAAAACCAAATGCAGGATACCCCGGAAGTCCAGGTAAATTAATATTTTTTTTTAATACTGTATGACATTAAGTTGATATTGTGTTAGAAATTAGAATAACATTTTAATTTTTTTATAAAAAAATTATAATATTTTATTTATAAAATATACATTCTAATAAGGAATAATTTATTTTCAGGCCAACCAGGTACTCCAGGTTTACCAGGTGCACCAGGATTCCCAGGCACAATTTCATACCCAAAACCCACACCACCATCTGCATATCCTGTAGGACCAGGTAATGTAATAGTAAATACTAATACAAATTATAATTATTGAAAATGGATTCCTTCAATCTAATCAATCTAATCAATATTGTAATACCTATATGAGTACATATATGACTCATTATAATTATATTTTATAAATAATTAAGTATAACATGCAAATGAATGTTTAAAATAAAAATATTATGAGCTTAAAAAAATTGAAATATTTAAATATTTAAAGCATATTATTACAAAACAATAAAATGACTACAACTAAGTACAACGGCTTTAAATTTAATCAGCATATACAAATATTAGACATTTATGATTTATGCAGTTTATTTATTTATTTTTTTTAGATTTATTCATCTTATATTAAGACTTGGAACAAAAATATTAAATTAAATTAACATAATATATAGTTAAATATATTTTAAATAAATAGAAAATGTCTATGTAATCATCAACACAATATACTAGTATTATGATTTATTTACTTTCTTAATTAAAAATATTTTTTAGGTCAAGCAGGATACCCTGGAACCCCAGGACTTCCAGGTAATTTCATCAAAAATATATTATATAATAAAAAAAACATGTTATCATCATTCATAAAAAATTAGTATTAAAATGAACGATCATATATTTTATAAATCTTTTCAAACACAATATTGAAAGCTATAAAAGAAAAAAAATCCATTAAATCTGATTTAAAATTAAATATTTAAATATTTACAGCATATTATTACACAATTATAAATAAGACTACAACTAAGAGCAACGGTTTTCATTTAATCAGCATATACAAAAATATTAAATTAAATTGCATGATGTATAGTAAAATATTTTTGAATTAAATAGAAATTGTCTTTGTAATCTTCAAAACAATATAGTAGTACTATGATTTATTTATATTCTTATTTAAAAATATTTTTTAGGTCAACCAGGATACCCTGGAACTCCAGCAAGTCCATCTTCAGTTTATCCAAGTTATCCAGGTACAAATATATTATATTAAATTATTTTGGGGGAGGGGGATCAGTTTGTTGAATCTGAGAAAAGTGGCAGTGCTGTCATATATCGACATTTGATCAAACCTTGGTCACAGTTGGTTTTTTCTCTCTGAGCTGCCTTTTTTTCTTAGAAAATGAATCGGCATCGCCTCTTATGGTTGTAGGCCAGTGGCGCCAAATAAAATTGAAACTGGCAGTTCAAATAATTTAACCACCCGCTCATCTACCCATCCCTTCCAAATAACCACCCATCGGGAAATTGTTTTTTTTAAAAATAGCTATAAATTAATAATATACAATTGAAAAAAATGTTTTTTTTAATAACTGTTCATATTATTATTTATTGTGAATGGATTTCTTAAAACTCTAGACTGTTATGTGCAGTTTTGCACATTAATTAAAATAAACACTGTTTAATATACATTTGATAAAATAGGGTATTAAATGAAGATGAACAAATGTTTTATACATTAATTTGCCTTTAATAGTGTACAAACTTATAAATATATATAAAAAAAAAATGATTTATATATATATATTTTATAATTATTTAGAAGATTTTTTTTATAAGCGTTTAAAGTTAAATTTTGACAAAAAATTTAAAATTTAAAAATGTATCAAATGTTCAACTTTTATATTAAAGAATTGAAAATTTAAAACAGGGTTCCACGTAAGTAGGTTATTCTGTAACCAGAAAATCTAAAAGCAAAGTTTTTTTTATTATAGTTAAGTATTTTTAGTTCAAATTTGGACAACATTAGATATACCTATTCGTATATTTAAACTAAGATGGACAATTTTAGTTTTTTGCTATATTTTAAACTATTATTATTCGTGGGTACTCAAAACTTCTTAAGCATATTATTCTATATAAATATGATGATAATCAAATAATAATAAATCAACTTAACCGGCTACTGTTTTTTTTAATAACAAAATAACAATATAAATATATAATATAAAATATTCTAGGCTTTCAAACCATCTCCGCTGAGAATCTTTTTTCGTATACCTATAATGATATTATATCATTGAATACAAATTTACCACCGTCCATTACAGTGACCACTTTAAGCCATACTGTACAACATAGCGACACCCACTTAAAATTTTTTTTGTTTGTTAAAGATGGAAAATTGTAGGAAAAATCTTATTAGATATAAAATGAAGATATTTTATGAATTTCTAACTCAAAATAACTTGTGAGGTTTAGCAATTATAAAGAGTTTTGTAAAATGTCTTTCTTCAGATGCTCATTAAAAATGATTGGGGATTACGTTCAACTTTTTTTTAATTATAATATAATATAATAATAACTTGTGTTAGGTACGTTGTATTACATTTTTGAGTTTTTGGATGGAATCGAAAATTATTTATCGACCATGATTGAAAAAAAAACTAAAAAAAATGAATGTCGCTCTGCTGTACAGTAGGTTACAAATGGGTCACTGTATAATGAATTGTATTAAATTTGAATTCAATAATATAATATCATTGTGTACGATAAACGATTCTGAGCGTAGACGGTATGTCAGCCTATTACTATAAGTAGGCATATTTTAGGATATTATTGTAAGTAAAGTACTAGACACTAGTATATACTACAGTAGGTTTAATTCATTTTTTCCAAAAAAATTACATATGAAAATGTCATTGCATGTAAATAAAGTATAACAATATACTCTAAAAAATTCATTTATCAACAAGTAATATTTTTAAATTACAACAAAAAAACTAAAATCATTATTCTCGGTTTTAATATGTAATTTTGTCCGAATTTTAATTAAAAATGTCTGTAAAAAATAACTGTGTTTATATATTTTTTAGATTTTTCGGTTACAGTATGAACTATTTATGAGAATCTTTGTTTTAAATTTTCAATCCTTAGTTATAAAAACTGAACATTTTATAATTTTTTAATTACAATGTACAATGATTGATAAATTTCCTGATTTTGATACATTTTGTCGAAATTTGAAATTCAAATGATTATAAAAAAAATTTGTGCCTATGCATTTATAATATTTTTTAACCGCTATTGTAAGAATATATCAGGAGCCTTGTATTACATTTTCACGCTTTTTAGCCCAACAAATACAATTTTATTGATATTAATAGAAAAAAAAATCTTGAAATTTTAAATTGTCCGTAAAAAGCTCAAACTTAGTCAGAATATTTTCAAAATTGTATGGTATATAGAAAATGAAAATATAAACATTAATTACATTTTTAAGTATCTACAGTCATTCGTTTTTCAATGACAACACAAAATAAGAAAAACTTTACACGAGAAATCGAGTGAATATCAAATGTTGTAAAAAATGAATTTTGGCGCCAATGTTGTTGGCAACAGGAAATAACTACATGCATATTATGTTCACAAGCTTGTATATTACAATGACTTTTTACAATAATTAATAAAAACTTTAGTATATATTGCCTATGAAAATAAATAATATAATATTAACTTGGCTTCAAAATTTCTGTATCATTAAAATATATTTATTTTTTTGTTACTCAGGATCACAAGGTTCATCAGGTTCTCCCGGTGCTCCAGGTAGCCCAGGTAGCCCAGGTAGCCCAGGTAGCCAAGGACTACCCAGTTTACCATCTTATCAAAAACCAACAGTTTATCCAACATCCACTTATCCTGGGAGCTCAGGTTATTATGATTAATATAATATTTGATTTAAAAACCATATAAAATATCTAGTTCATAAAACGTACAATATTAGGAATCAATATTACGAACTAGATATTTTTTTAAATATAATTCTGATAATTAAAACTATTCATATACTGTCAACGATTTAATATAGTTCTATTACATTTTAATATGTGTATATGATTAATATATTGCATAAAATACAATATTCAAAGTAACTAAGAAGTACCAATGTATTATTATTCATACAAAACCGATATTCGAAAAAAAAAAACGATGAAAATAATTTTGTTTTTAAATGTTCTAGGTTCCCCAGGCTCTCCAGGCTCTCCAGGTTCACCCGGAACTCCAGGCTTACCAGGTTAATATTGTACAGTATAATTATAAAATTAGTTTCATAATTTAGAGAAATTACTTCTGGCTCGATATACCTACGCTAAATAAATTAATTTTTATTTCTATTTTATAGGTAAACCAGGATCTCCAGGCTACCCATCATATCAACAACCATCACCTTATCCAAGCGCACCAGGTAAATATAATATAAGAACATCATTCATGTAAAATAAATAATTATAACTTTGTTTAAATTTTGAACTTTTTGAATATGTTCTATGTTTTATTTATTATGCTTAATATTTAATATTTTAAATATTGTAGGACAGCCAATCGTATTAAATTATTAAATATATGCATTTTTAATTTTTACTTAGGCTCTTCAGGTTTGCCAGGAACTCCAGGAATTCCAGGTTGGTATTTTATGACATACTAATTTAACTACTATTATAATATTTTTACTACCTATCTGTTGTAAATAAATAGAAAAATTTAGTCAATAGGCTTACAATATTATTTAATAGTTTATCAGTTTTTAAAAATATAAAATTAGTGTTTTTATACACTATGTATTATTTGGAAAGTAACATTAAATTATAGTAACTATAATGTATGATTTATTTTTATATAGGAGCTCCAGGAATTCCCGGTTCACCAGGATCACCTTCTTATAACAGGCCATCTTCATACCCAAGTGGTCCAGGTAATTTAATTGATACCATTATAATTAGTTTGATATGAATAAATATTTTATTAAAAACAACTATTTTTCAATTTAAATTTAGGAACACCAGGGTTACCAGGCTCACCAGGATTACCAGGTATACAATTTAATATTTTTAAAAACTAATTTAACATTTAAAAGTGAATAAGTAATATGACGAAGTAGTTCCTACTAGAAACATAATTTCTGAGCTATCTATTGAGTGTTAACAATGTTCGAGTGTGTTGGAGATTTTTGAGTTGTATCGGAATTGAATTTTAATTTGGTGGTTTGTTAGAGTTTGTTTTTATTTTAATTTGGAGTAGGTATGTTGTATTAGTAGATTCTACAATTTATACATATATGTATGATATTATATGTACAATGACTGTTATACAAATTACCATATTGGTAAATAATACCTTTCTTTAGTAAAATGTAAGTTGTAACTGATTGTTTGGAAAAAATTATTTAATTTGTGATTGAATGATATATAAATATTCATAAATACATAATACCAAGGTAACTTTAAAATTAATTACAAATGTCTAATTTTCAATTATTTGATTAAAGGAAAACCAGGACCTTACGTTCCCCAAACTTCATACCCAGAATCATCTTATCCAGGTACCCCAGGTATAGAAAAATATGTATTTAATTTTCTGAGAAATGTCAATATTACTTTCATAGAAAATATAATATAATATCTATAGACTATAAATAATTTATTTTGTACATACAAATAATTATAAAATAATATATTATACCAATTAATATAATCTGGTTTTATTTTTCTTACTAGGTCAACCAGGTCAACCAGGAACTCCAGGATTACCAGGTATATGTTTATGTGAAAAAAGCACAATGTATTAGTTATATAACATATTTCCTATGAATAAAATCCTTATGATCATTAATAATGACCATTTTAATAATAACTATGTAGGTAAACCAGGAGCATCAGTTATACCAAGTGTACCGTCATATGAAAAACCACAACCAACTTACCAAAAACCAAATGCAGGATACCCCGGAAGTCCAGGTAAATTTTTTTTTTTTATTAATACTGTATGACATTAAGTTGATATTGTGTTAGAAATTAGAATAACATTTTAATTTTTTTTATAAAAAAAGCATAATATTTTATTTATAATATATACATTCTAATAAGAAATAATTTATTTTCAGGCCAACCAGGTACTCCCGGTTTACCAGGAGCACCAGGATTCCCAGGCACAATTTCATACCCAAAACCCACACCACCATCCGCATATCCTGTAGGACCAGGTAATGCAATAATAAATACTTCTACAAATTATAATTAAAAATGGGTTCCTTAAAGAAACATTAATTTATCTAATCGATATTATTGTAATACCTATATGAGTACATATATGACCCATTATAATTATATTTTATAAATAATTAAATATAACATTCAAATGAATGTTTAAAATAAAAATATTATAAGCTTAAAATAATAGAAATATTTAAATATTTAAAGCATATTATTACAAAATAATAAATATGACTACAACTAAGTACAACGGCTTTACATTTAATCAGCATATACAAATATCAGACATTTATGATTTATGCAGTTTATTTATTTATTTTTTTTAGTTTTTTTCATCTTATATACTTGGAACAAAAATATTAAATTAACATGATATATAGTAAAATATATTTGAAATAAAAAGAAAATGTCTATGTAATCATCAGCACAATATACTAGTATTATGATTTATTTATTTTCTTAATTAAACAAATTTTTTAGGTCAAGCAGGATACCCTGGAACTCCAGGACTTCCAGGTAATTTCATCAAAAATATATTATATAGTAAAAAATAACATGTCATCATCATTCATAAAATTAATACAAAAATGAATGAAGATATATTTTATAAATCCTTTCAATCATAATATTGAAAGCTATAAAAGAAAAAAAAATCCATTAAATCTGTATATACATATATATTAAATACATGAGTAGATTAAATAAGTAATCTATATGACTATATGTAATGCTATCTATAATAATGATGTATTCAATCACGTAATTGTATTTATAAAAATAAGAAGTTCACTACCTACATTATATGTGTATGAAAATATAATTACATTACAGTTAGTAGTTACCATGTACCTACAGAAAAAAACAAACCATAACTATAAAACAATACATTTTTTTTTTTGAACATTTTTAATGAAGAATATTATAATAGTATAAAATAAATACATATATTAATATGGAAAATAATTTTATTAACATTGCTCATTGCTCATTATTTTCCAATGATTTACTACATTAGTGAAAAAGTAAATATTACAATTCAACAATTACACTAAATAATATACCTATCATTATTCTGTTAAGACTTTTTTTATATAAATATTATTTTAATTTTAATAGGTCAACCAGGAACACCAGGTCTACCTGGGTCTGTATACCAACCTTCATATCAAAAACCATCTTCCGTTAGTCAATATGGAAATCCATCACTATATCCAGAATCTTCTTATCCCGGAAGTCAAGGTAAACAATATAAATTAATATAAATAAAATAATTTAAAAAAAAATACGTAAAGTATAAGATTTTTTTTGTTTTAAGATAATAATATATAATATAACTCTTTTAGGATTACCCGGAACACCAGGATTACCAGGTACTTATTATTAATTGATAATATGACAAAATGTACGAAATGCATTAATTAACGTTTTAAACAAATAACTTTACTAAAATCTACAGTTTAAATATTAATTATTAAAGCAACAATTTTAAATTTTTTAATTAAGGTCAACCCGGTACACCTGGAACACCAGGCTCAGTTTATACAGGTTCTACATTGAATCAAACACCTAATTATCAATCTGTTAAACCAAGTTCTTCATACCCAGGAAGTCCGGGTAAATATATTTACATTTAAGTAGTTATAAATATAATCAACTAAATATAAAAGGATATAATGAAATTAGAATAAAATTATAATATATATTTCACATTTTTTATATTTTAGGACAACCAGGAACTCCAGGATTACCAGGTAAATAACATTGTAATATACGGCTTAAAATTAAAAAAAAAAAACTTCAGTCTAATGAATTAAATTTAAAAACAAACTTAGCACCTTCATGACGCACTCGGCCCAGATGAAGAAGCCATCCAAAACATATTATTATTCTTGAAAAACATTAAATTGTATAACTTAGTTTAAGTACATATGTAAAGCAAACCAATGGTCCCGTTATCGAGGATTTTCTTTTTCCTAAATAAAAAAAAAAAAAACAAATAAAATTGTTTCTAACTTAAAAATGTACTTTCTGGCAGTATATTCTATTATAACGTAATCGTAACAGTTAATTAGTTAAAAGTGACTATTCGTCAAAAAATCCACAATTCATAAATAATACTTATTTTTGGTTTATTTTGAAATTCCCAGTTTGTTTTACTCATTCAACTGATACGCATATTACCATATTTAGTACATACGTAGATTATCATATTCTTAAAATTTTTTATATATTTCTTAACAAAAAAAGATTTAACGATCTACTCAATATATTTATTGTATAATAATTTGTGAATTATAATTGTAGGTCAACCAGGAACCCCAGGTATACCAAGCCAGCCATCCTATCAAAAACCAAATCCACCAACATACCCAGTTAAACCAACATATCCTTCTCAACCATCTTATTCCGGTTATCCCGGAAGCTCAGGTAAATATAATTTAAAAAAGACTTATTGTACCTATTATAGTTTTAAATAAGTTCATATTTAAAACTAAAATTACTGCATTATGTTAAAGCAATTTTAAATGTTTAAATTATACTTAAACGATGTATTTATTCATAAATGTGATTTATACCTCAGGTCAACCAGGAAAACCAGGTACTCCTGGTACTCCAGGTACACCAGGACTTCCCGCGGGACCGTCCTACCAAAAACCTACACCTCCAGCTGGATATCCAGGTTCTCCTGGTACACCAGGTACATTTAAACTTAAATATTAACCCACACAGTTTAAATATAGTATAATTACTTATACATATGTACTGCTTTAATCTATTCATCTATAATATATCAAATAGTATATATAAAATCACTTACTTATAGCATGTTTTTAATTTTAGTTTTACTGAATTAAATACAATATTATACTAACTTGTTGATAATATTTTAGGTCAACCAGGAACTCCTGGCCTCCCAGGTATTCCAGCTCAATCGTTTGGTCAATATCCTCAAGCTTCAGTTGACTATGGAAAACCTAATCTATCAGGATATCCCGGTTCTGCAGGTAAAATTTATTATAACTAAGGTTATTTTTGGGATTTTGGTTATTGGGGTTCCCAATTAAAACACATTTTATAGATTTTTAGAATACTAATACGAGGTATAAATAAATTAGTTAAGAATTTTAAATTTGAATTTCCATGTTAATAGTAGCATAAAAATTTGCTTTGCAATATTAAGTATCAAAAACTGTACAATGGTTGAAAAATATGTAATTAAAATATTTGATCATTGATAAGTTTTTGTTGAAGCTTTAATAATGTAATATTCGTTATTTATTTTCTCATGTAACATAATTGTGCTTTTGTTTAAGGTCAACCAGGGCTTCCCGGTCAACCAGGCACTCCAGGAACCCCAGGAACTCCAGGTTTTTATCCCACTTCACCAAAACCCAGCCCATCACCCATAAATCCAGGCAGTGGAAGTGTATCGGGTGAATATTTAAATAACTAAATATTTTTATAAAAAAAATATAATAGGTACAATAAAATCCACCATTAATAAAAATACATTTGGTTATGTAATACTTAATTTTGGTTTATTTGGAAATTCTCTTGTTTCTTTTACTCATTCAACTCTAAGTAATATCCTTTATCTTCCAATTGACATAGGTACAGGCACATAGTCATGGTGGTATTATAAATATTTTGACATAACTGCTGTTTTGTACCTATATCACTATCTTATTATAGTACCTAAGATAAATTATAGATAAACACGTTTGAATTTTTTTTAAATAAGTACCTAGCTTGAATTTTATGTTTAAGAAAACAACTTGCTACACAGTATACTATATTTATTTAAAATGTATACTTGTACATAAAAATATTACTTACTTATGTAATCTATACGGGAAAATTACTAAAAATATCTTTTTTGATGTCATAATTTATTATACATTTATAATTTATGTACATACGTATAATATTATCATATTCTTAAAAGTTTTAAATTATTTCTTAACGAGAAAAGACTTAACGATTACCTACTCAATATATTTGTGTATAATAATTTGTGAAATATAATTGTAGGTCAACCAGGAACCCCAGTTATACCAAGCCAGCCATCGTATCAAAAACCAAATCCACCAACATACCCAGTTAAACCAACATATCCTTCTCAACCATCTTATTCCGGTTATCCCGGAAGCTCAGGTAAATATAACTTAAAAAAACTTATTGTGCCTATTATAGTTTTAAATAAGTACGTATTTAAAACTAAAATTACTGCATTATGTTAGGTTAGGCATTATGTTAAGCAATTTTAAATATTTAGATTGTACTTAAACGATGTATTTATTCATAAATGTGATTTATACCTCAGGTCAACCAGGAAAACCAGGTACTCCTGGTACTCCAGGTACACCAGGACTTCCCGCGGGACCGTCCTACCAAAAACCTACACCTCCAGCTGGATATCCAGGTTCTCCTGGTACACCAGGTACATTTAAACTTAAATTTTGACCCACACAGTTTAAATATAGTATAATTACTTATACATATGTACTGCTATAATCTATTCATCTATAATATATCAAATAGTATATATAAAATCACTTACTTATAGCATGTTTTTAATTTTAGTTTTACTGAATTAAATACAATATTATACTAACGTGTTGACAATATTTTAGGTCAACCAGGAACTCCTGGCCTCCCAGGTATTCCAGCTCAATCGTTTGGTCAATATCCTCAAGCTTCAGTTGATTATGGAAAACCTAATCTATCAGGATATCCTGGTTCTGCAGGTAAAATTTATTATAACTAAATTTCTTCTATGTAACGCGTGGGCCAGAGAGAGAAAACAAATAGTGCGCTGACATCCTCTTAAGAATTTTAAATTTGAATATTAAGTATCAAAAACTGTACAATGGTTGAAAAATTTGTAATTCAAATATTTGATCATTTACAAGTTTTTGTTGAAGCTTTAGTAATGTAATATTCGTTATTTATTTTCTCGTGTAACATAGTTCTGCTTTTGTTTAAGGTCAACCAGGGCTTCCCGGTCAACCAGGCACTCCAGGAACCCCAGGAACTCCAGGTTCTTATCCCATTTCACCAAAACCCAGCCCATCTCCCATAAATCCAGGCAGTGGAAGTGTATCAGGTGAATATTTAAATAACTAAATATTTTTTAAATTTATAATAAATCAATATTTTTTTCAAGGTTTACCATCCAATGGTTATCCATCATCAATTGGTCAAACTCAAACAGGTTATCCAAATAAACCTATTCCTCAACCATCGTATCCGGGTCAAAGCTATGTTTATCCTACCAGCTATCCTCAAAGACCAAATGTTCCTGACTATGGAGCACAGCAACCAAATGAATATCCTGGGTATTTAAGTTCAGGTTACCCAGTACCCCCTCCACCAAACGCACCACTTCCTAATTATCCACCACCTAGTTCACCATCTGGTTACTCTGGTTATTTCGAATTGTACCCGGGTCAAAATCAAATATACCCCGTTCAACCGGATTTTAATGCATACCCAACTGGTGATCAATATCCTTTCAACGGAAACGCTTATGGTAATCCTAATCAACAGTTTACTTCGCCAGCAACAGAAAACAAAGGTAAAACACCTCAAATAACTACACCTGTTTCTACACCAACATATGGTTATAAGAGTGAGTCTAGTCAAACTACTGTGGAATACCCAGAAAAGCCTAGTTTGATAGATGTACGCATTAATGTGCCAAATGAACCTGAATCTAACGATGGCCAAAAAGCCGTAATTTTAGGTAAAAATGAATTAATAGGACCATCATCAGGATCATCTGGATATTCCAGCTCCCTTACTCCACAATACGTGAACAGTCCTACAAAGGCACCCAAATTACCATATCAATTTGGTCAAGAATCAAATCAGGTAGTCTTATCATCAAGCAAACCAGAAACCAGCACTCCATTCTATAGTGTATCCACTAAAACATCATCGACACCTGAAAATACTAATTTAGTGGAATCAACTAGTACCATATCCTATGAAGACCAATTTAGTACTCTTTCACCGGATTCTTCAACGCCTGTCAATATAATTCCTTATCCACTGCCAATTGTGCCAAACCCAGGATCTTGTCCATGTTATTTTGTTCCACCAACAAGTAACAATTCTACCAATCAAATACAACAACAACAAACAACATTTGACTTAAATAATCTTCCGGAGGGTGCTGTTATTGGATTCGTGCCGGTAGTATTTTATCCATCATGTGGAGCAGGAAGTGCAGCATCAAAAGAAGTGCTAACATCTAAGTTAAATCCTGTTTTCCCGTCGGCGTATCAAGTACCATATAAATGTTCATATTGCGAACAAAGTGAATCACAAACCGCGAATATCAGAAGCAGTTTTAATCAAGTAGTAAAACAAAGTCAATTAAATCCATCCGTTGTAATCAAAAGTCCGAGTAGAAAGAATTACCCAAATGCCCCAATTTATGACCAACAAGAATTTGGAAGAAAGATAAAAGTTGTAAGAAGGAAAACTATAGATTAATAATATTGACAATAATCAATACACATTTAAAGACTAAAAAAATACAAATTAGAAATCAAATAAATCGGCAACAGGATAAATATTATGACATTTCAATATTTTTTTATATTTGGACATACGGCTATACGATTACATCCATATTGTACTAAAATTAATTGACAATTATATTATACTATAAAATGTAATGCCACAAAAGCTCAGGTAATTTTATTTTTAGTTTAAGTTAATTTTATTGATTGTAATCCAAATTATAAGGATATTTTTTTATTTAAATTGTTTTTTTTTTTTAATAAACGTTTAATAGAATCAATATGTACAATATATTATAATTAAATATTCGAAATTGAAAGTAATTGTGTGAATGTATAATTAATTTTATTTCACATCAATTTTAATTGTACCATTTGGATTTAATGAAAACGTTGTATTACGTTTATTAATTTATACTATCTGTTAATTATAACCCGTCCAGAAGTTACCAAACATTTACTGTCAATTTATAGATACTTTCGTAAACCTAAATAAATCTATTGTTACGATAAAACTGTATATATTTATAAGATGGTAACTCCTGGATAGACGTTGATTGACAATTTTGATTTTCTCTTAATGAATATTTGTTTCTATGTGCCGTACCTAAATGCCAATTAAAGATAAATAAAGTATAAATAATTTGAATTGTAAAATTGTGTGTACACTTTTTTAGATATAAAATATTCCGTCAAAAAAGGCATTTCAAAAAGAAAAAATATATCGAAGCGATATAATATTATTAATCTATATTAACTAAAAATAAAATTAATATTTTTATTTGAATTAGGTAATAATATTATATTAAAATTGATAAAATATTAAAATTAGGTATAAAAATAGACTAATTTTTATATTTTTACTATGTACATAAAATTATTATTTATATGCATTAATTCTAAATGATCCAAATTTAAATTTTAAATTTAGATATGCATAATATGTTTTTAATGGCGTTTTTAAATTTATGTTTTATTTAAAGAGCAGCATTAATTTATATATATTCCATTTCATGGAATACATAATGGCATATTTGTTATGACTTATTGGTTATCAATATATTTTTGAATAGACCAATTAGGAACATTTTCAAATTTTAATGGATTTCGCACAAGTTGAAATACACTCAAATATCACCCTTCAACAAATGGGTCTCTATATATTATGTTTAGTTGTATGAATTCAATGGATGAAACACATTTTACACATTCCTATACATTCTTCGTTCCAGTGAAGTGATGTTGAGTCTTGGAAAATATTGTCATAAGTGATAAATATAACAAAAATATACATTCTATAGTAGTAGTCAGTATAGTAGGTATATAGTTAATATTATTCGCAGTTGAATTATTCTACACATTATAATTTCAATTTACAAAGGTTTTGATGAATATTATTAAAATATATTATTGAGAAATATTTGGCTGCAGCAGCTAATGATTTGTGAATACCTTGATTATATTACCACGAAACTTCAAAACTAAAAAAGTGGGTACATGGATGTCGCTCTGCTGTACAGTAGGTTACAAGTGGATCACTGTAATGGATGGTGTTAAATTTGAATTCAATGATATAATATCATTGTATAAGAAAAACGATTCTGAGCAAAAACGGTCAGTCAGCCTATGATATTACCAAGTATATTTGATGATATTATTGTGAATAAAGTAATTTATATATAACCTTTTTACGTGGAGCCTTGTTTTAAATTTTCAATCCTTAGCCATAAAAGTTAAACATTTTATACATTTTTAACTACAAAATAATTAATAAATTATAAATTTGATAAATGTTGTCAAAATGTGAACTTTAAATAATTTAAATTGTGCCTATGTATTTTTAATATTTTTCAACTGCTATTAGAACGATATATCAGGAGCCTTATATTAAATTTTCACGCTTTTTTACCCAACAAATAAAATGTTATTGATAATTATAGAAAAAAAAAAACTAAAAAAATTGAAAACTGACAATGTCCGTAAACAGCTCAAAAAGAGTCAAATTATTTTCAAAATTATATGGTGTAAAGAAAATGCTAATATAAACATTCAGTAAAGTTTTCAAGTATCTACAGTCATACGTTTTTTAATTACAACAAAATAAGAAAATCGTTACACGAGATATCGAATGAATATCAAATGTTGTAAAAATATGAGTTTCAAACGCTCATAAAAATTTAATTTGACTTTCTTGTAGACATTTTTTTTTTTTTGATAAAGGTAGACAAACTTATGAACAATCTTGTATTACATTTTCAAATCTTAGATTTAAAAAGAAAAATTTTTATTAAATCTCAACTTAAAATAATTTGCTAATTTTCGTGATTTTTCTGTATTTTGTCAAGATTTGAACTTTAAATACTTATAAATAAAAACTTAAAATATTCAAATATATTAATTTTTGAACATTTTATCGTGTATAGAAAATGCAAATATAAATGACCAATGAAAATTTCATGAATATACGTTCATTTGTTTTAGAGTTACACTAAAAACTATTTTGTGAAAAATTTTCGTAAAAATTCCCGTTTTCCTTAATTTTTATGTTGTTTTTCCCGGCGCTATTGAAAACTAATGGGAATTTTAAATTTTGACCTTCTCAATGCACCAACAATATTCACTTTCCCATCGAACAAGATACTGAAGTTGAAAATTGAAGCATTATTTCGACTACTTATCGTGTACAAAGACAAAAAAAAAATTTAAAAATTAAAAAAAAAAACACATCATTGTAAAAATCAATACATTCATCGCTCCGCTCAGTATCTAAAACATTACATAATCTATAAGAGCGATGTTTGTTATAGAGAATAAAATGATTAAAATGCATATATTATGCCGTATATACAGGTATACCAGAGGAGAAGGGATTAACTATTGACTAAAGGATAAAGTAAAATGCGTTTAACTATATTAGGTCATTGATAAAATATATAGGTACTTACGCATTATAATTTAAATAAAATTAGTAGATGGCTTAGAAATTGTAACAGTTATTGCTATAAATGCCGTGGAACGAACAAATGGTAATGTGAACTGTAAACTGTTCTACTTTATTTCTAAACTTAGTGGTGGTTTCATTGGTATATGGATTAATGCAAAATGTACCCTTACTGTGATATTATTATTTGTTCTTGAAATTAAAAGCTTCTGGATATTTGAGATGTCAGATACATTCGTTGGTGTAATTAATGTTATTCTTTTATAATATTTTATAATAATTTATTTATATTTTATAATAATCTATTTAATCGTAACACCAGTGATTACCTCGAATTCAATAACAGTGAATTGTTGATAAAATATTGTATTACAGTATTTGCCACGTTCGAAAAAAAAATTTAAATATTAAATTATGACAACAAAGCTAATAGCTTATTTCATTCATATAGGTAATCGTATAAATATTTTCGACGTAAATATCACTAATTATATAGATATATGAAAAATAAGACAAAAGTTTCAATATTATTTTCAGACAATTCATAATGTGTACCACTCCTCCCTTCCCATCATTATACATGTACATTTTTGACTTGGAAAATTAATTTTATATAATGTTCTGTTTGATAATAATTAAATAGGAAAGACAAATTATCCTAAAATAAATTTTATTTTAATGTACCTACGTTAAATATTTATTTTACTCGGTATAATACTATCTAAGTGGTTTTTCAAATTGAACATCGAAATCCTTTCATATTCTCCCGAAAAGGTATTAATTATCCGTCACTGAAAAATACGCATTCAATTAGATAAATAAAAAACTGCACATGCAGTGAAACTTCCATATTACTAGGGTTCGGATTTGAAGGCAAATGCCTTTCTTTTATTAATCATAATAGAAAAATAATTTTTATACAAAAATGTGTTTCATTTAATTTCTTAGACGATAGAACTTTTTTTTTGCCTTTTTTGCCTTTTTACTTATAAATGCCTTTTTGCCTTTTTTACCTTTTGTACTTATAAATGCCTATTTTGTGTTTAATTTTTCAGTTGATATAATAATTTTATACACAGCTTGCGTATTATCGCTACAAATTGGTTTTATTATTCGCAATATTTATCGATATCGTCTTATCGATTATTTGGTATGTCCATAAAATTACCCGTACACCTATGTCCTATTTAAAGATTAAGATATGTTCGTAATGCGTAGATTCAAGATTGTTCGTCAGTCCGCCCACATTTGTCGATCGCAATAATTGTCGTTAAATAATTTTTCCACACGTTTATTTTATTCTGTTTTTTTAATTATGCCAAAAGTTAAGCAAAATCAAAATTCCAAGTTGGAAAAGTATGTTTCAGAATTAAGTGAAAATATTTTTTCAACCGATGGATTAATTTTATATTGTAAAATTTGTGACGTCATTTAGATAATTATTTAAGTATGAAATACGCCCCGATTACTTCGGTGGACGTAGAAAGATCGTTTTCGATGTACAAAAATATTTTAACCCCTAACCGTAGCCGTTTTACTGAAGACAGCCTATCAAAATACATGGTAGTCAATTTTTTTTTTAATACCAACTAGTTTATTTTGCATGCAGTTTTAATTTTTAATTTGTATTATTCTCAAAATGTGTGCAATTGAAAGTGTTTAAAAATGTTCACTTTTTTATTTTGTAGTATATTTATGAATTGCCTTTTTATGTAAATTAAATTCCTTTTTTTGCCTTTTTTTACATTTTAAATAAATTTTTTATTGATTATATTGCCTTCAAATCCGAACCCTACATATTACAGTCTCGTGGGCAGAAAAAAATATTCGTATTATATAGAGAAATTCGTTAAATTGAATTAAATAGGTATATTTGGTTCTAATTTGCTGGTTTAGTTCTCAAAAATATTTTTTGAAATGGAAGTTCGCTATATTATGGAAGTTTCATACTATGGCCACGCCGTATATGCATTGACTGATATTTTAACCGAGAAAAACATTTAGTAATTTTTTTTAATAATTTTATATCTATTTAAAAGTGTAAGCTTTTAGGTAGGTCGAGGGTATCATAATATAACATAAAGACATATGTGTTGAAACTTGAATTCAAATAAAATTCCTATATGGTTGTATAGTATAGGACATAGGTACAACAAATTATAATACGGTATATTATTATTCATTTATTTATTTATTTGTTTATTTAAATTCTAACGGATCGTAAGATTCAAGTACAATATATATATATATATATAATAGTACAATAATTACAATGATATTAATAATACAATTGATAAACAATAACAGTATTAATTCACAATAATCAATAATAAATAATAATAATAATATAAGTCCATTAACAACGTGAAAATCTATGAACATAATTATTAAAAGATTCCAATGAAGTAAAATTAAAAAAACCAATGTCGGTATCGTTTGCTAATGAGTAATGACATAATTCTGTTGATAGGTGAAGATAAAGAGTAATTTGTTCTTTATATAAACATATTAGTGGACCTAGCTCTACGCTGAGGAACGTTAAAATTGAGGAAGCGTAATAGTTCTGAATAATCGGTGTAACCGTTTACAAGTTTAAATAATATTTTAAAATCCATTTTTTTCTTCTATCTAATAAACAATCAATGTAAAACAAATTCAATAATGGCCGATAAGGAGAATATGGCTCACGGATAATACTATATTTGAAAGCTAAAAAACGTATGAAACGATTTTGAACATTCTCTAAGCAGTGAATTTGATATTTAATGTAAGGGAACCAAACCACAGAATTATAATCTAATTTTGCACGGACTAAAGATGTAAATAATGTTTTTAAGGCAACTGGATTAGAGAAGTCTTTACAGTTTCTTACAATAAATCCTAATACCATAGAGGATTTACTAGTAATGTATAATAAGTGTTTATTGAACGAGAGAGTGGAATCGAATAGTATACCTAGATCACTGATATCATTGACGCGTGCTAATGGAGACTTATTTATGTGGTAAGAATGTAGTAGTGGAACCCGAGCCCTAGAAAATGTTATTAATTTGCACTTTTCAATGTTTAGTGGTAATTTATTAAAAGTACACCAGTCGGACAGAATATTCAAATCTATTTGTACAAGTGATGCATCATATAAGACGAATTAAATATTTTGAATAATTTCAAATCGTTAGCAAAAAGAAGTTTTCTTGAATTGAGGACATTTATATCGTTTATAAATATTAAAAATAATAATGGAGCCAAATGAGAGCCTTGGGGCACACCAGACGGAACATTAAAGGGGTCAGAAATGAAATTTTTATATTTTACGATTTGTGTTCTGTCTGATATGTAGGACGAGATCCATGCATTGTATAGCTACATTATAGCTACACAATTTTAATATTTGATTACAGTAAACCTTTTTATAATGAAATCTCTCGGTACCAACTGATTTTTCCGTAATATAGGAGCATCCGTTGTAGGGAGACAGCCGATATAAGGGATATAGGAACTGATATTAATTTCTGTTTTAAGGATATTTCAGTATTATAGGAGGTCTGTTATAAGGAGGTATTACTGTATATTACTGCAAATTATAAATAACGCTTTGATTGTATTTGAATATCGATAAACATGTATCCTTAGGTTTAGTATCCCATGGTAATCACTGTTTTTAAAAAGGACAATCGTATCACATCAATCACAATGTATAAACAACAAATAAACTAAAATTAATTAAACAAACAAATAACCTTATTTTAAACAATTGACTTATTTGAAGCATTGATTGATTGATCAATCGAGGGGTCCGGACGTCGGTTAAAATGTGAATGGCCCGATCCTATGACGAGAGTGGTGCTATACTGTATAGAATTGATGCCTTTAGCTATTGTATATAATATGTCTATGTTTAAGAAAAATCATAATTTACGATGACTGATTTGTGATGACAAAACAAATGTTAGCAGTTTTGGTCATAGCTTCTTGTAATGACGTTCAACGTAAAATATTTAAATGGCAAATGATTTATAATTCATATTTCATAGCAACAGTTTTGTGAAATATAATATTATTATTAGTGAAATATGCTTTCACGAAGGATTCGTTAGTTGTATAATAGTTATCGGTATTCAGTTACAATAATGTGACAGATTCATACGAAATATCTCAAGTAGTGTCAACACGTATAATAACAATATACATGTGAAAATAAATTATTTGTCAGTAAAACCAACTTTATTATAATAATATTAAGTTTTACTTTTTACAATGAAAAATATTGTGCGCAGTATAATCTACATAAATATTGAAAATTATAGTTATTTTTGACTCGGATACATAAATCGTAATTTGTATAATATTTTAATGATTTTTATATTTTGTATATAATTATGTAAAATTAATATTTTAAAATAATAATTTTCTTAATTAAGTTTTTATCAATTTTTGTTCGATAGTTATATAATAATATTGTGGGCGATTGTAAGTTTTGATAATAAGTACATGATTGCGCATACGGCAAGAATTGGAACGTACTTTATCTGGACAAATATAAACTCGATTACCATTTTTTGTTGTAAACTTGAACCTGCAATTAGAGGGTAACGAAAATGTCAATTGTAAACTCGGCCTGGCTATAGCGAGTAATTATAACGTCGATTGCAATCTCCGCTTCACAAATATACATTATACAACTCATCTGAATATTATATTTCGTCATAATTAAACGATACCAAGAAATACAAACAGAAATGTAAATTTCTGACCACGCCATTGAAATATCAAAACTCGAAAACCAGGAACCATATAATTATTAGACGTAACGCCGCTTCGAAAATATAAAAATTACATACAAAGTAGGCACTTACATCTTAATATCATTGAAATTAATCTGAGAAAAAAACAGCGGATATGTGGATAATGAGAATTGCCTCTTCTGTAACGCTTATAATACGCTTATAATGATTCTCTCAATAATAAAAATAGATTAACTATTAAAAAAGAAAAAAACGGCTCCTAGTTTATTTTTACCTATAGGTAATTTACCTAAAACATCCTAGCAAATTTTGGAAACATGTAAATTATGCTCGATATCAGCACGTGTAATAGTAAAAATAATAATTTTTAAATGATTATAGGTATTGATCAGACAACAATAATAAATAATAATATTATACAAATTTAAAATAATATATAGTATAATATTAGTATTTTTATATATTCTGAAAGATAACTGTGAGAGGGGAGGGTCCAAAGATCCAGAACCCACCTCCCCTGAATTTTTTTAAAAATAGAAAAATGTAAGCTGTCATTAATGTTTATTGTATTAAGATAAATTTTACATTTTCGTTAAATCAGTAATAATGAGAATAAAGAGTTTTTATATTATTAACGTAAATATTACAATTTATATTATGATTATAGCATAATAATATACAAAATGGCAATAATAATAGAAAAGCTATTTTAATATATTTTTTTACATTTCTGAAATAATACGCTTCTGTCCAAACACAAAGTGTGGTTATTATTTAATTTATTTGAATTTGTATTATTTTGCATTTCGTATACATTTTACAATCACCTATTGATTTTTATAGATCATTTTGAGCGGGATTTACAAGTTTAAAATGGTTTATGTGAATAAATTGTTATAACTAAAACTATATTTATTTAAAAATTATAGGTATCACTATAAGAATAGTTTTTCTGTGATTTAAAAATTAAATTTTATATTTACCAAACAGTAGTTGAAACTTTTAATATAAGCTTCTCTTTAATTTGCAAGTTACCAAACTTTAATAATTGACTTACTATATTCATTTAATAAAATGAATTACACTGTGTATAAATGTTATACATCAAACGTGAACATTTAAATTTATATAATTTTGTTTTTGAACTATAATACTTATTTTAATTAAAGTATTAATATTTTTGCATACTTATATTATTGATGTTTAAATTGAATATTGAATCAAAGTTATAATCTTCTCGTAAAAAATAATAACTATCTTAATTATTTGACATTCTACAACAATACAAATATTCTTAAAATAGATAATTGAATATTAATCATTTAATCACGATTTTCCTAACAATTAATGTATTAATAAATACTGATGATAAAAAAAATGATGATTTTCTTTATTTAACAGACAAAAATGTAAGAGCGTTTTATAAATAACACTTAGAATTTTAAATTTTTCAACCATTGGTCATATTTATGTAGGTTCAATCTATTTAACTAATAATTAAAATTTATTCAATTTTTGGAAAATACATATTTTAAATATGGGATGACCTATTATCAATACCTAATATATATTTTTACTGCAGTTATCAGATACCAACATACCATCAGAGATTATGAAAACTTCAATGTCAGTCTAGAATTTAACTAATGGCCGCATGGATATTTAAATCTTTACTACACACACAGAACATAAACAGACAAAACATTAAAGCACTAGATAATACAAAATGTAAAATCTAATATTATTCAATTACCACTAACTGCGTAACATTAATTAGAATCACTCCACATGCGATTTACTTACAGACCAAATATACAATTATGTGTGGTCGTAATGAAATGTTAACATTTATAATGATAATATCTTTTAGAAAACATCACAATGTTTTTGCTTATTTGAAAGGTCCAAATATTAATCTAAGTTTCCACACAATTGGACATCAACACTTTTAATTAATCTTCTATTCAAATAAGTAAAAAACTATATTTTGTAAAGAACATTTTAATTTTAACATAAATGATTATTATTACACTATATTATATCATATATTGAAATGCATATTCTTAATTTATTAATTAATTAATGACATTTAAATATATTATTTGCACGAACAACATTTATTAATTCAATAGTTCATTTAATTTTTGATTATGAGTGACGCGATGAATCCAATTTTGATTTAACAAAATCAATTTGTGAAGTCTATTTTAGAGTCTGGGTCTGTGGTTTGGACTCCGTCTCAGTCTGGTCTAATCGATAAGCTTGGAGGAACTACAAAGCCATCTCGAATATATTGCTAACCACATTGGTCTAGTATTGTTAGCTAAACTCGTCGGAAGTAATCTGATGCAGTGTTGGTGTATAAGTTAATAAACGCCACGATGCTGTGTTTGTTATCACAAATTGATAATAAAGTATACCGGCTTCTATTTCTAGAAATAAATGTAGTTTTCATTTTCCGCTTGATTCTAGGAATTATGTAAAAACAGCCAGATATGAGTCGTGTAACGCATATAGGCTTTGATCGATTTTGATTTTAATTTTGATCCAATTACCAATTTTAAATGGCAGGTATTTAGTTAATTTTACTATCGAATTTTTGTACCTTTTAATTATCTACGGAACTTACAGCATGGCTTTACCCCTTGCAGGGGTTAATATTATTAATAAATTATAAATTATAATAAAATAGAAATATCAAATACTGCGTATTTGTGATACATAACGTTTGTGCTCAGTTATACTTTCGTATTGTATACAGCGTATCATCCGCTATGTATTATATTTTATTATTTAGGTACGCATTATCTAAAAACGACTAAATTTCAAGTTTTCCAAAAAAAAACATGTACTTATCTTGAACACATTAAGCGATTTGCACACAACAAATCACCATTAAAACTTTCATAGGGTTCTGGGTTATATTATACCCATTTTGGAGATTATTGATATTTTGTAAAAAAGTGGGTTAATGAGTACCGTAGGTTTCGAGTGAGTCACTGTAAGGGATGTGTTAAATTGTATTTAATTGATATATACAGTAAAACTCGCTTAAGACGCTCTCGCTTAAGACGCTTTCCCGCATAAGACGCTGTTTTTAGTCGGTCCCTAGACATTTCCTATACTAGTCAATGTAAAAATCACCTGTTAAGACGCTCAGTTTTTCTCTGTCTAATCGGGTAAAACGCTCTTTTTTTCAGCAGATTACGATAAATTTTAGTAGTTTTGTGAAAATAAAAATAGAATTTTTAGTATTATACGTGTTCTTATCGTTTTATTTTATCGCTATACCTATTTTATCATTACTTATTATAACAGTTTTACTGTATTTCATCGTCTTATGAGATTTAGTAAGTGCTGTTCGTTCGCATGTGTATAACCGTAATTTCGTTATGGCTAGTGGTATAAAACGTAAAGCGCTAACGATTTCGGACAAACTCAACATTTTGAAAAAGTACGATGAAGGATTGGCTGAGAAAAAAAAACAAAAAGATATTGCTAATGAACTGGGGATACCTCCTTCCACTTTAAGAACTTTATTGAAAAACAGACATGAAATAGAACAAAGCAGCTTGTTAGGTGGCAGCAAACGACAAAAATTAAAACACGGGAAGTATGAAGAGTTGGAAAATATTTTATTGGAGTGGTTTCAACAAGCTCGTAGTTTAAATTATCCAATAAATGGAGGTATAATCACGGAAAAGGCGATGGAGATTGCCGCACGTCTCAACTTAACCGAATTTAGTGGATCGACTGGTTGGCTGGATAGATTTCGGAGTAGGCATAGCATTGTGTACCGGCAAATATCAGGTGAGGCTGAATCTGTTAATAATGATGATATAGCTTCATGGAAAAATAACGTGTTGCCTTCATTACTGCGTGACTATGCTCCTGACGATGTATACAACGCTGATGAATTCGGATTGTTTTTTAAGCTTATGCCAGATAAGTCTTTTGTTTTTAAAAATGAGACATGCCATGGTGGAAAGTTGAGCAAGGAACGTCTCACGGTTTTAGTATGTACAAATTCTACCGGAACCCATAAATTGAAGTTGGTCGTCATTGGAAAAAGTAGGTCTCCTCGCTGTTTCAAAAATGTTCGTACGTTTCCATGTGAATACCTTGCTCAAAGTCGTGCTTGGATGACAGGAATACTATTCATAAACTGGATTCAACAGCTAGATGCATTTTTCGGTAAACAAAAGAGAAAAATTATTCTATTCGTCGACAATTGTCCGGCTCACCCTAAAGATATCCCTACTACCAATATAAAACTTGTTTTCTTTCCACCAAATACTACATCTAAGTTACAACCCCTAGATCAGGGTATCATTAAAGTGATAAAACAAAAGTACCGAAAAAAGTTAGTTCAGCGGTACTTGAGAGACATGGAGAGTACCAACCAAATTTCAACTAAAGTTAACGTTTAAATTAATCGCTGATACGAACTTAGTGGACAATGAGAAAGAAGACGACGATCAAGAAGAAGAAGATCAAGACTTTCCAGTATCTACTCCTACAATAACTACTGGTTTGCAACATTTATCGGAAATTCGGAAAGTATTATTCTGTGTTGAAAATTCCGAAGAAATGTTAGGTTGTCTTAATAAAATTGAAAACTTTCTTGCTGAAACACATTGTCAGAACCTTAAACAATCAAAAATAGATCATTTTTTTAATAAACAATAATAAAATATGTATGTAATAATAATATTTTTTTAAATTAAATTCAGTAGCACAAAAATATAAGTATGTATGTATATCGTAATTATAATTAATTTTTAAGTGTATTTCTCATTAAATTATGTTTAATAATAAAAAAATAAACTCGATATTTCAACCACATCATTTTGTTTCATTCCCGCATAAGACGCTTTCCCGCATAAGACGTTTTAGAGAGCTGGTCCCTTAAAGAGCGTCTTAAGCGAGTTTTACTGTAATTGTATACGAAAAACGATTCTGAGTGGAGACGGTCTGTCAGCCTGTATCACTATATATCACACAGTATATAATATTATCATGATAAAATTGTTGATATTGCTATTAAGTAATTTATTTTACAATGTGGGTATTACGGGAGGTTAATAAAATGTTTGCCAAAAACAACACAATGATTATATGTATAAATATACAATATATACTTATTAGTAGAAAAATAAGCTATAATAAGCATCTTCAAGTCTCAAGGGATCGATTTATATAAATTTTATTTTAAATGGTCCAGTAGTTTCCGAATCTATTAATTACAGCCGCATAGACTAACATCCATTTATAATACATACATATATATATAGAGTATAGATAGATGATATATTTATAAATTCAATTTACGCCCAAGTCATTGAATAATAAAGAGAGATCATAAATTATAGAACAATACATTTTGTTTTACATTTTACAAATGAATTGTTTTAACAAAAAGTCTTTAGGTTTAAAACACAACCTAATCATAATTTAGTTTTTCACATAATGGACATTTATTTCTCTATAAATATTTGTTTTTGGTTTTTAGTTATTTATGTACATTACTCATTTATTATATATTTCTTGTTCGGAATTCAGTCAGTCAATTTAAACCATTTCAAGAAAATATATTGTCAGATTACCAAATATCAAGTTTCAATCATTCAGATAACGAACGAACATAAATACCACCAGGCTATTCTATAATGGTTATGTCAAAAAAAAATTGTTTGAACATTGCTACATGAGATTGGGTAATTGATGAACTGAATTAACAATTTTGAAACATACCTAGTTTTATATGTTTTACAGTGGGGAGGTAATTATAATGTACAGTTTTATATTACATTCAGTTTATAAAATTTTGACTTGATTGTATATCGCTATACTTAATAACTTATAATTATCTTTGCAGTAATTAAAAAAATAAATTCTATAATATCTAACTAAATAAATTCCATAAATAATTGATTTACGCATATTTGATATTATATATTTACATTGTATTGTTCATAACAGTGGTACATGTTTGAGGGGGGAGGGGAAATAAAAACATTACGTAAATATTACCCAAAAAATGGTTTTGTATCTATTAAAAGCATACCTCAACACAACTATTTCACGTTTATTATGTGAACAATGTACTTATGCACACATATTATGCCATATTAGGTGATCCATTTAAGTTAATAATTATCACACACATCAATTTGAAAAGTTTTAACTTTATTGAAAATATTATTTTTATATAATTTGATATGATTTCAAAACAAAATGATATCTGAAAAAAGTTATATGTTTATTATATTTTTTTTATCGTTGTATTATTTTAATTTTTAACTTTATTTCAATGACACCTCAAACTTTTATTTCATATTCCAAAGCCGAATATTATTTGGAGTATTTCAATGTATAAAAATAAAATGTTGGAGAAGTAGTTCGTTAGTAGTTTATAAGTATTGAAAGTTTAGATTAGCGGAGTAGTGGACAACATTTTGTGGGGTAACTCTCCACTCTCTATCCGCTTACCTAAACTTTAAATAGGTACCTACAATATTTATAGGTAACGAAAAACTTGTTTGAAATCTGATATTTGTAGATCAAAATACTTCGGATAATACAATTCAGCTTTAGAATATGAAATAAAAATTGAACGGTGTGATTAAAAAATGTAAGCAACTAGAACAGTAAACATTTTTTTTATTCAGAAATTTTGTTTTGAAATGACATCATATTTATGGCTAATATAGAATCAAAGATTACGTTCCACAATCACATTTATAATATTATAACTTGTGAAGCTTCTCTGGGATTTATGAATCGTAGGCATGACAAAATATAGAGCTATGTCAGTAACATTATACGTATTTGAATCTTGTTTGCGCATCCCCACTTTTTCGTACGTGTTAGGTTCTCCGATCTTCATGCTTTGGTATATGCGACCAATGAGAGGCGGATAACGTTACACACGGTAAAAAGTGGGGGATATGCGCATCACAAATCACAATATTGCTGACGTAGGTACCTATACCTATACTTTGTCGTGATCGTAGGTATATGCATGCAATTCAAGTTCATACAGAGAAGTTCTCTTAAAATGTTTTAATGCTCGCTTGTTCGCTTGAATATGGTCTAATATTATATAGAACCTTCATAGATAGATAGGTAGAGTTAGTCTTCAACTTGAACACGTGCAACGTACATTTTTGATTTTTTTTTGATCATGTACTATAATATATTGATTTCTTAAACCCCCATGGTTATAATTCAGTGTTTGAATGTTTAGGAATACATCCCGAGTCGTTAGTTGATCGTAGGTATGTGGAAACCTGGCTATTTTGGAAAAATTAATATTTCAGCAAGTTTACGTAGTAAAATTAATTTTCACGTATCAGGCCGTGACTTTTTTCGTACAAATAATTTTCATGTTCCTTTATACGCACCTGTAAAATAAATAGTCCTTTTGTCAGGGTGAAACGGATGACTAATGAAGATCCTTATTTTTCTCTGTAGTGCTATTTTATTATTATATTCGTATCTCAATTATTTGCTTTATTGTAATTATCATTATATTTTTATTTTTATTTGTGCATCGTTGCTATTTTCCTGTGTATAATTGCCATTATTGTAATATGCACCAAGTTCTAATTATTAATTGTTAATCCATTGCAATAGTCCTACGGCATGTTTACCTAATTGGCTAAATGTATAAATTAATAAATAAAATTGGCTACGTTACTAGTCTTCTTCTTGAATGTAATAGTCGATTCAATAAACGGTTTCATTTGTTAATTACCACATAACCTCAAAATATATGCTATAGTACAGCCTATGATGTGGCTTTGTTATTGTAGAAATTAATTGTTAATTCAGTCATCAGACCTTAAACTTCTATCGTATATAATAATAATTAAAATAATACATCATATTTAATATTATTTTTTTTTTGAAGGTATAATTAGACTATACACATAAATAAAATAATTACCTATCATAGTTTCTAATAATAAATATTTTAATAACATTTAAATTTATTTTAAGCATAATATTCTATTTTAATTTGTTTAAAATCCTATGAAGTTCTATAGTTATACGGTTTCAAATGGGATCGTTTGATGTAGACATAACTATATTAAACTACTTCTATTATCTTACATCAGGTGGATTTAAATTGATTAATCTACTTTACATAAATACTTACTTAAGTAATTAAAAGTTTTTTTTCCATGGTATATAGGTGTTTTTAGATATAATAATTAAACTAAAAAAAATAAAAGTGCAGTAACTTTTCATCACTCAAATAGAAGTATAATTGAATTTTCTTAGAAGACCAACAATAAACTTGATAAATGGATCGGTACATACTCACTTGTTCTTAATTTTTTTTTTAGAAAACGTATTTTATGGTTTCAATGTGACTGTCGAAAAATTGTTACTATACGTGATGCTGGTACCAATAGAGCAATCAAGGTTGAACCCAACAAATTATAATTTATTTTGGTAACCACTACAAACTTTAAGACGGTTAATCATATAATGTATACATTTTTGTTTTGTTAAAATAATTGACCCTTAGAATTTATATAAAAATAAGAAAACAATAATGTCGTTTTAATTGTATTATATTAACATAAATCTTTGACATAGGTACAACGAATAACGAAATAAACATTACCTTGTGTTACATAATTATGTAGGGGATTTTTTTGTATAAATATTTATGCTGTTAATTTGCAACACAAACATAAATATTGTATGTCCTTACATATTGTATATAATAAAACATTATAGAAAAGAATAACAAACGATAGTTTGATATACAAATTTGCTTACCTAATACTATTATTATATCATTGTGATATTTAATTTATTAATTTTATATACGAGTTATATAATATATTATTAATGTAGGATGGACCCGCTTGAGGAAAAACGAATTATTGTCCGTTCATTTCAACCGTGATACACCTACATTCTTACATACAAAGGGTCATTGAGGAAGAGCTGGTTGGAAAATACCGTTAAGTAGCCCAAGCTTAAGATGAGAAGACAGGATAAAAAAGGATGGAGAAACAGCAGTTCGTAGGAGAGAGTTGTGAATCGGTAGAGAGAGATAGTGGACAATTTGTTTAGAGGACTGGTCTTAAAAGCCGAAACTCCCACTAGAAGAAAAAGAAGAATATAATATATTTTATTAATAAACAACAATAAGTTACAAAGAATAATTTGAAAACTACATGTCATACAAATTCAATTTGTATAATGCAATTAATTAAATATATAATGAATACAATAAAATTCACTTATCCAAGCTAAAAATAGTCTTTAAATGATTCACTCGTGTTGTGATTTTTTTGTGTTCCAATGTTGATTTATATCTAGATTAAATACAGAAAATTACAGTAGCTTATCTGAAACCATGGTCTGAAAAACGTCAAATAATAATCAAAGAATGTGTACTTAAAAAAATATAAAAGATTGTAAACATTATTTTACAATATTTATTTAATCAGTATACCTACTAAAAATTATACGATCGAGTATAAATATACTTTTTGCTAAAGTTTAGGTCAATAACTAACTTTGGAACATTTAGTAGGACCAAATCGACACATTATATTGTCGGGATACAGTGTCTATGCCTAAATAGGGTCATTAAAAAATTCGGGTAAACTTAATTATTATTTCAGATCGTGTATTTTTATGAATTTTTATATTCATATTATATTATATATTATATAGTAGGCATACTGTTTAAAACTTTAAAAGTCGTATTAATAAATAAATTAAAATAACCTTCAACTAATATTTTTCAAGTGAACAGTGGTTATTCTATATTTGTTTTAAGTTATTGCTATAAGTAACTATGTAGAAACAATAAAATGTTTTTTCTATTTTTCTTATTTTTGTAAGCATAATTGATTGATATTATTAATTAATACAATATAAATAATTTATTGCTTGGGGTACCTGTATCAATTATCATATTCGTTTTATTTTTATTTTCGTCGCGCATTTAAAGTTTAAAGTTTTAAACGAATACCTGGTTGAAATGTCGTATAATTATCTGTAACAATCATAACTCAAACCAAAACTTACTGTCAAAATTATATATTAATGTAATGATTTAAAAATAAGTTTCTTGTTCTAGATAATTCTATATTATTATTATTATTTTTTTTTTTATTAGGGTTAAGGCTCGACTACTAGGTCATTAGCCTGTGGTACTGCGTAGGGGAGGGTACTGTTGATTTGTTTACACGTGTGTGTTTGTTTTGGCAGAATTTTTGATTTGGGCACCCGTAGGTATCTGCCATGCCCGGGTGGGGGATGGCGGCACTTGTTCTCCGGACACCGTGACTTGCCCGAAGAATATATATTATTATATCGTATGTAACACAAAATTTGTATTTAATATAAACATAATGATACACGAATATACCAATGCTTAACATTATAATATATTATATGCAATATGCACGATATCAAACAGGTAATAATTTATTCATAATAATACGCGTATTTTAAAGCTGGAATTTGTATAAAATATGAAACAATAAATATATTATTGTATGTATTAAATAATGAGATCCTATGTTTCATAGTAAAAACTTTATATTAAAAAAATGTATAATGTTAATATATCATTTTTATATCATCCGTAAACGACGAAGAAGAGATAATATTCTATATGGGTATGTCATATGCGGTATTACTATACGTTTATTATTAGAGTTTGCCGAGTGCGTCCCGAAATGACCTATATATAATGTTGCGAATGCGTTTGGAATAAGATATCCCCGAATGCACCTCAAGAAAAAAAAATGGTTATATTTTTGACCTAGCCCGAGTACGCCCCAGTTAATTTAGAGTTACTCAGAGTTTACCACGAGGAGTTGAACTGGCTTGGACCACAAAAATATTTTGTGATTCTTGTATATGATATTATTTTTTATTATACCCTTACACCCTTTAGTTTGGGTGAGCGTAGTAATTTTTTTTAATGTTTCACATTTTTGAAAATGTTGATTATATTATTCTATATTATGGCACTACTTCGCGCGTAAGTTCACTAGCATTTATTGACTGTTCCTTAGTAAGTATTGTAATCGTGCTAAATTATCATCGAAGTTAAAATAAAATGCAGTTTCCCCACTGCTTAACCAGGCATAGTGGTATAAATTAAATTAAGTATAAAGTATTATAGCTGTATATTTGAACCATCATATTTGATCGTCAAACCGGTATCTCAAAAGTTTTTAGTCAACAAGTTTATCTTAAATAGGTAGGTGCTATAGCTGTGGACCGAGGACGCACAATATAATTTGTTGATAAGATCGTAGACGCACTACCTAAATAGTATTAAATATATCTATCTATAAGTACCTATCTGCACTTGGCGATCACAATACCACTAAAACAGTTGTTATTCACATATTGGTCGTATACATCGATCGCAATGCTTATCTTTATGAAGGTATCTTAGTGACAACGATACAGTTGTACTGTAGTTTAGTAATGTAATGGTCAATGGAGCACCTGTGGAGCATTGATTGTCATGTGCCGCATGTGCCATCCGTATTCATTTATACTCCTCGGCATCCCATTTGCAACATAAATTATAAGTACCTACTGATTGGTCGTAAAAAAATCACACGACCCTTTCGTGTGGGCCGCGTAAAATAATACCGGTGCACACGAATTGCGTACCAAGTCAGGTAAACGAACCTTTTTGAACGAATTGCGTCCCGGACGCAATTCATGTTACTTTTTTCCTTAAGATATTTTTTAGTGGTTTCCAAATTTATTAAACAATTTAAATATTTATCACAAATATTATTATTATATGAAAACTAGCTTTTAGTGGGTTTGTACTTTTATAGATATTTTTATAAAAATATTATGGACCATACGGACTTTCCAATCAATAAGTAACTATGGATTACAAGCGAGGCACTATATAAGATAACATCACACATAGCATGATGTAGTATAATCAAACACCACAGTGATTAGATACAGGTGCCCGATTAATGACACCAGAATTGTCTAACAAGTAACATTCGGTACCTACATTATTTTGGTGTGGTCTGCAGTGTAAAAATATGTAAATATGACAATTTATTATATACGATATTATGTTTTCACAGACATCTTTATTATTTCAATGTCATTTTAAGAACCACTCAACTGTAGATAAAAAGGTAACACGAATTGCGTCCGGGACGCAATTCGTTCAAAAAGGTTCGCTTACCTGTTTTGGTACGCAATTCGTGTGCGCCCAATAATACAGTCAAATTACCTACTCAATTTAAACAATTCGTATAACTAAGACTTAAAAATATGAATATTTTTTTTCAATGTAATCTCATAATTTTTTTAAATTATTTAAATCACATTTTGATGTTAACAATTTTAAATTATTTTGTATATTTGTATATACTCTCTACATGTTTTACAACAAAGTCCTATAGTTATTATGAAACACATAACGTCAGTTTAATTTTCTAAATCATTGTTACTTTTTTGAATTTTGCATTTTGTGCATTCAAAATTTTTTATAAACATTAACGAATGTCAAATTCTAAATTGGTAATGTCCAATAGATAAATATTTTTATAATTTAAATTTTCAAATATATTTGAATTTATTTTGTTTGAAATGAAGTATAATATATAATATATTAATATGTAAATCATTAATATTTATTTGGTGTCCTGTCATTTCATTGTAAATAATTTACCCCATGACAATTACTTTTAAATAATTGATCGCAATACCTATACTTCGCCTAGTAACTATTTACCAAAACAATAATATTATAACACCATACAACAGTATAGTGGCCAATAGGTACGTATTTATTTTACAAAATATTTAGTTAATGAAAAAAAAATATAAACAATAATACAAATTGAGTATGGATAATTTAAATCTTTTATACCTTATCATAAAGATAAAATAATAACAACAACAAATATTTAGCCTAAATTACACAATATTAATTCATATTAATTATAATAGTTATATTATTAGGAATGTGAACATATCTAAATATTTTAAGCTATTAAAACTAAATCTTGAACTATAAAAATTGTATGCAATGCTTCGGAGAATATTAACTTTTATATATTTCTTAATTCGTAGTAGTTTGTACCTTCATAATATCATTATACTAGCTCGTGGATTTAAATGCAAATTAATTTTTTTCTGAATGTTCTAAAAAATGTCATAGAACATGACGTGTTTAAAGTAATGATTTTCGGATGAGACACGATTGAGCATAAAACACCTTTTTTGCGACATGATTGAGCCAAATTGTCGACGTATCAGAGGAAATCGGAATATAAAAGAAAACCAACACGATTGAGCATAAAAATCTCTGCAACGTTGCCATTTTCCATTTTAAACTATATTATACAAAAATATTTGTTTGAATAATTACAATAATTCAAAATATCAAATATCAAAAAAATAACATGATTTCATAGTCAATAATATAGCCACATTTCATAAATCTATTTGATAATAATAACAATAATGATAACGATAAAAATAATAATAATAATAATTATAATATTCATGAAAATAAAAAAAATCCCCTGGACTCAATAATATTTCTATTTTTATTACATATGTAAGTAATAGGTATTATATTCGCTCTTATGACTTCAGTTGACGTGAAACGAAGTTTCTCAATATACAAAACAACACTTGCCAATAACCATCAATGTTATTTATTTGAAAATATTAAAAAAACATATTTTTTTAAATAAATTAGTTTTACATTTTTCAGGGCATTTTATTGAGCTTTCTAATGTTTTTAGTGCAATTTAATCGTATTTTTTAATGCATTTTTTCTTGTTTTTCAGAGCATTTAAATCCACAACTTAGTTATTACTTACATTACAAAAATAGGTTTTATCTATGAAAAATTATATTATAATAATATGGTAAGAGATAAGACAATACGATCGGTGATCTACGATCAATAATTGGAGCTAGTATAATTGTCGTTTGGTAAAATTATTAATGTTGATTATCGTGCAGTGAATTATTTTACGACCAAATTACGTACAACATCCGATTATTTGATATAATACCTAGCCACCTAGGTACACACAAAACAAAAGTCCATTTATTGTAATAACTTATTACAATAAACGATATTACTAATAAGTAATGAGTTTAAGGAATTTAATGGTTTCTTTTTTAAAAATAAAATGTGATTCATTATATTTATGTGTTTTACATATAATTTCAATGACATAGAAATAAAGAATTTATTTTTGCCCATGCTATAATTATTATTTCCTACACTATTATTACATCGTGTATTCATAGTTATTCATAGTTTGATAATCACATAATTCACAGTTCACAATGAACTATTATTGCGCGTGAACACTGAATAGATTAAACTATTTATTCATAACTCATTACCGCGGAGACTAATAAGTCATAATAATAGTTCATAAGTCATTATGACCCGGGTTCTTAAACGAAAAGCATTCTAATTATTCTTAAGTACGTCGAGTATGTAATACCTAATGTGCAGTGTAATAGTAAAAAGTTAAATTATTCGCAGTCTGATAATATTATGTACTTACGTATTAAAAAATGTCCGTATATCTATAATGTTATGAAATACCTATCTATGTATATGTTTTAGTGTGGGGAAATGGTAATAATTGGATGATTCAAAATATGTACGGAAATTTTTACTGTGTAGGCACGCGTCGTTTTTTATTTTTATTTCTTAGACGATGTGTATTAAATGTTGATTTTTAATTCAATATAATATATAGATAGGTGATAAACGAAAGTTAACGCGTTTGGGGTAGGTATTCGTATTTATAAAATCCATCTTATTATTTAAAGTTTAAACGATAAATTAATATATTGACGATTAGACCTTTGCCGTAAGAAATAATCGAATCTATAATTTCACGCCCGAAGATTAAGTACACACTTGCTTGAGGTTAATATTGTAGATATTATCATAGGTATCGTCAGAAACTACATTAAAGTACATTTGGAACACTAGAGAAAACGTACATTTATTCTGAAAATTGAATTAAGTTACTATAATACGTAAAAAGGCAAAACAACGATTAGGTAGGCACCTAAATCTTATTAAACTACAATACATTTTTATATGAAGTGCCCACCTACAAAGATGAAAATTGAGTGCGCTGCGAATTTAAAATGTAACGAGGCTTTAAAGATTTATGTGGTTGAAAAGACAAAATTGTTTTGTTGCACGCTTTGTACTAATATTTATTACAATGTAAGCACTTTGTAAAAATTCACATTTAAGGTGCACACTATGTGTAGCTTGTACTCTATAATGGCGCAAACGAATTTCACGACAAACGGTTCGCGGTTAAAACTGCAATATAAAAATATAGTATATGGTATAGAATCCTCGACCAGAATTTATTTTTTCCATTATTATGAATTAACTATTAAAGACATCGTGTAAATATTCAATAGACGTACACGTTTGATTTAATCAATCAAAATAATTTTGTCAAACAACAATGACCCGTGTGTTAAACAATTATTATTGCAAACATTGTGTATACAGTATACGCACAAAAAAATACGTGTTTTACGAAGGTACAAGCTATATATTTGTTATTTTGTTAGTTATCAGAAATTTATAAAACGATTTATGTATCCGTATTGTTTTGCGATAAAAGTTAGGTTAATTTGAATTACAGTGAATTCTCTTTATATCCATTTATTTGGTTAGTAAACATGTTTACTGCATTACACATAATATTATTTTGACATATGTGGGTAATGTTTTTTTGTTTTCGAATTTTTGCAAACTAAATTCAAAAAAAAAAAAATAATAACAACATTTATAAAAACAAACAACAAAAACAACTCCAATACACACGCACGCACACACACACACACACACACACACACACACACCCACTGTTCGTGTATAGCCGTTTCCATTCTCTTGCGGGTGCATCTGTAAACACAAGGCCGTAAAATGGGTTCAGGACTTGCGCGGGGTTGTTGCAAGGCAACACAATGCGAGAGCACACGTTTAAGGTTGCCAGTCCGGTGTCGCCGAGCGGTTAACCAAAATGTCCAAAGCGCTTATGTTCACGATCGCTTCTCTCGTTCCGCATTCGTTTGAAGTTACGAAGGTGTCTACGCGTCGAATTAATTCTGTTTTCGCACACATAACACAGGAACAGACGATTAATTTATAATACACGGTTTTAAAATGTTTGAGACACCGTTTACTTCAAACTGCGTAAGTGAATATAAATTTAAATCCAATACATAGATAGATAAACGATGGATATTCCTTTATTTTACTATTGAAAGTTTAACGAATTTATGTTGACAAGTTATCTTCATTGGTAGTTCATATTAATTAATTTACATTGCATGCAAAATATTGTAACATAAGTTGACCAGAGATAACCAATATTCAAAATATTAAAGTTAGGTAATATAAGATAAAAAAAAAATAAATTTAAAATCAACTTCAAAATTAAACAATAATATAATCATTAATCATCATTCATCAATCATAAATGAATAACGCCTTGAACATATAAAATAAACATGTGGATGTAATAGTGAATTCACAAAATATTTCTTATTTAAATAATTCAATGATAATATAATAGTTGTTAACCAAAAAATATAAATTATATTGGTAAACGTTTAAAATGTATTTTACATATTACGTAAACATCCACGTAAAAAAAAGTGTACATCATGGGTAGAATTAATATTTGATGTGTTTGTATTATGTTACGTTATATTAAAATTAAAAACTTAAACCAATGACTAGGCTGAGATTAATTACTTTAGTACGTATGTAAATAATATTATATAGATAGTAGATACAATGATATAAAATAATCAAATACTATTATTTGTGACTTGAGAATAGAAGTGTATAACGTAGAAAATAAAGGCTTGTAAAGATTATAATAACATTAAATTATTAGTGTTAACCTTAAAATATATCAATATTAATTTAAATGGTTTATTAAATATGTAAATGGTGACAGTATTCAAGAATATAATATCATAAAATAATTAGTGTTTAATTAAAATATATCAATATTAATTTAAATGGTTTATTAAATATTTAAATGGTGACAGTATTCAAGAATATAATATAATGATAAATTAAATTAATCAAGATCGCAAGAATGAAGAAACACGTCTTATAAAACAATGTTTATTTAATAAAATTTATTATAACTTTTACACTACAGAATTTAAAGTTTTATTTGCTAAATAATTAATTAGTTAATTAATATTTAATATTTTTACTCCCACATTTTTTTTTTGGTAGTTTCATATTTTTAATTTTGATAAGATTAAAAAAACTGTCATTGTTTTAAATATTGGCGTAAAAATAAAATAATTAACTCTTCTTTATTTTTTGGTTATTTTCTAATAAAATTTGATTTTCTATTAATACATATTATTCATTTTTATTTAATTAAAAAAGGTACCGTAATTTTTTATTTCATACATTTTATCACGATATTTATAAAATTATAACAAACTTCAATAATTTAATATGTCGTGAATTCTGATTTTATAGGTGAATGAGATGTTATAGTACGTTTAGTTATGTAAATTAATATTTATACAGGTACCTATATTATCTAGTAAGACGTGTATTATGATTTATAATAATATTATACAAGCTGGAAACATAGATAAAAGATAAATGGTTGGACATTTATTTTTATTTTGTTAATTATTTGACATCATTGTTTTATGATAAAATATATTTTAAGATAAAAGATAATAATAATAATAATAATAGTTGACACGAGGATTTACGAAAAAAAACCTTGTGATGACGCTCTTCAGTATTGTAGGTTTTGAGAGTAACTCTTCATTGAGTAGGTCTACAGCTGTAATCGATGTGTTCAATTAGGATACACTGATAAATTATTGCATATACGAAAAACGAATCTAAGCAAAAGTTGTCTATCAGCCTATATTTTCGAGGATATTTTAAATGAAAATATTATTGCTATATTAGTAATTATTTTTCTACAAGACGTACCTAATACGGTAGGTTGAACTAATTTTTGCCAACAACCATTCCCATAAATTATATCATATAATTATTTTTAAAAATATTATTTTATACAAATTATACCAATACCAGCCGTTATAAACTTATAAGTCAAAACTGACGTACCATGGAATGGTCTGAATAGGTTCGTACTAAAAATATTAATCAAAATATTTGAAATATTGGATTGTGTATAGTAAATAAATAACATGTGAAGTTTCAAGTTTCTATGAATAATATACTTTGTGAGTAACAACAAAATAACCAAAATCATTATTTTATGTCATCCAATTTCGCTTGGAATGTCTATAAAAAAAATGGGCATAGAATGTATTCTTAAAATGTTTAGGCTTCAGAAAAACAACTTACAAGGAAGCTATTGTATTACATATTCAAATCTTAGTTATTAAAAATATTAAATTGTATAGATTTTTAACTACCAAATAATTCTAACATTTTCCGTGATTTATTCAATATTTTAACTTCAAACGCTTATAAAAATAAATTCCGCCCATGTATTTTCGATATTTTTAAGCTATAATTATTGTGAGAACATTAGCAATATTATACTGTTGACATAAGTAGGTCTGTCACAATATTACAATGATTTGTATAGGTATATCATATTCTATATTTTTGTCAAAAATTAACTAATGGATTAGTAGACAAATAAATGAATAAAGATTATGATATATTTTTAGAATATTAGAGGCGCTCACATACAGTCTCCGGTTAGAATCGTTTTTTATATACAATGTCCTAGTATCGGATACAAATCGAACACAATTTCACAGTGACCTGCTAAGACGAGCTTCACATACTTACTGTACAGCTACTACAGAAAGAGTGAATTCCACGAATTCTTTCCATTTGTATACAAATTAACTAGCTAACAATTCATTATTATACCTGTTGTATTGAAAAAAATATTAAATTAAATAGTATAATGATGCAGCAGTTGTTATAACCAATATTCAGTAGATATACTACTAGTATATAAATATACTTTAAGCTGTCCACATTTTAATAATTATAATCTCATGTCTGAATTTATTATTTTGTAACTGATGAAAAATTAAAGCTATTTAAACATCTGGTTTATTGTAAAATAATTTTTAAAAAGCACATACATAATTCGAATTTTTAAATTTCCAAGCATTATTTACAACTTTTTAAAAGAAAAAAACATGATATAATATTATTTAATTATATAATATTTTGATTTGATACATATCATATCGCAGATTATATTATTTTGTACAAAATTATAATATTTACAATAACTTGTAAATTCATAACGGAACACAATTTCTACTAATAATTGTATATAAAATATATTCATTTTCAATTCATCTGAACTGTACTTAGATTTGAATTGGAAACTTTTTATATTTTTAGAAGGACAATACACCTAATATAATTTAACAATCTGATTATTATTTTAATCATTTATGTTTCAATATAAATTACTATACAATCAATATTGTCGATTTAAAAGAAACAATCATTATTTTTCTATTTAGTTTTTCTTCAATTATTTCAATAACTGGACTTGTTGATTTTCAATATTATTATACTTTATTATGTTATTGGTATTATATCTGAGAAGCAGTGGACAGCTTTTTCGAGACCTTTTTCTCTATTTTGCATATTAATTTCAAAACATAAAAAAATGTGTATCCTTTTTATTTTATTATAGGGTCAAGCTACGCATTTTATCCGAATCATATTATATACATAATAAATATTAAATTTTATACCGCACTGAATTATTTGAATTAATTTCCGTAATAAAATATACATTAGGTAATACCAAATACCTATGTTAAAATAAAATTAAAAAAAAATAAAAAAAAAAATTTTAAAAACACACTTTTCCATAAAAACATTTAAAAAAAAATTTTAAAAATTGCACTAAAAAGACAAAAATAATTCTCTGTACTTAAAAATAATGAAAAATTTATTGATGAAAAATTTAAAAGTGTGTGGTGCATCATACAAAACATTAAAAGCCGAGCTAAGTCTCACATACACTTCTTTGTTCAATCCTGTTTATAAGATAGTGACTGGCAGTATATGTCAAGTATAAGAGCAAAATAATGAAAAATTTACTGATGAAAAATTTAAAAGCCAAGGAAAGTCTCACATACACTTCTTTGTTCAATCATGTTTATAAGATAGTGACTGGGAATATATGTCAAGTGTATGAGCACCACACACTTTTAAATTTTTCATCAATAAATTTTTCATTATTTTTAAGTACAGAGAATTATTTTTGTCTTTTTAGTGCAATTTTTAAAATTTTTTTTTAAATGTTTTTATGGAAAAGTGTGTTTTTAAAATTTTTTTTTTTATTTTTTATTTTCTACTTTTTAGTTGAAAGTAAATATTTTTATTAAACGTTTAAGAAATATGTTTTCGGTACCTATATCAGAATACCGGTATAATGTTATTTGGTAATAATTACCGTTGTTACCATAGATATTATAATAATGGATAGGACACGCCTATACTTGCTTCGTAAGAGGTTGCGGTTTTTTTTGGGGAAGAGAGAAAGTTCAATATCTGCGAGAGATATTACGGCGACGTCGTGGGGACAATCCTTTTTTTTTTTTTTGGTCCATGTCCCAAAATGACAACGGATTATTGTATTGTCATCCAAGACCAAGGTCTATACCAATTTTCAGAATTTTTCATCTTCAAAAAGTGCCTCAAATCGAGCGCGCAAGATTTGATCACAGACAGACGTGAAACCAAACTTAAGAAAAGTGTTAAAAAACATTTTTTTTATGAATATTATTAAAAACTAATGAGACATTTTCAAATATATAATATTCATTTTTTAGCTTTCGGGGTTTTTAAAGTGCATCAATGCAACATTTTTGGACGTAAATCAATAATTCTTTACTTTATTTTTTTCGGCTATTTGGTTAATTAGGGCATTAGTTAAGATGATAGTTAAATGAATTTTCGAAATTCTTAGACCATCACGCATAAGTAATACATTTTGTCCTAAAGACAACACGAGTTAGTCAATAATATCTATATAATAATATAGATAGTATTTGTTGTATTACATGTCATATGATGGAGGTATACTTTATTACATTCATAAAAGATTATGATTTTTTTCGGATTCGGCAATTACATAATATAAAACATAATGATAAAAATGAAATGTATTTTATTTAATATGTTGAATTAATCTCGTCGGTCGTTTAAACTAAACTAGTATCTTTATTTTGTATTGGTTCGTAATAAATGTTTTGTTTTTATAATTTATTTGCTGAAAAATATCTGAAACTGCTTGAATATTATTTTCAATTTCAATATTCATTTTCCAGTAGGTTTAGCTTGAATTCCCAATACGCTCGTAAATAACACTCTGACAATGATGTTTGATTAGAATTTGAAATGAAAGCTCAACACCATTTATTTTGTTGTTTTTTGGTTATCCTGGCTTCAAGCCTTTATAATGGATGAAAATTATGAACCGTTTGACAGATCATTTTTAACTATCTAATCTGCAAAGTTTTTGTGGTGCTACAGATATAAAAGCTGTAAAAATAATTGTTTTTATCACCGTTTGTATATATTAAGAAATATATTGATATTTAAATCAAGTTTACTTTATCCTGTCAACTCTACATAATTTCTTTATGAAAGTATCTTTATTTGTTTTATTATGAATTTAGTTTTATACAAACAACATTAAAAACTAAATATTACTGTGAATACATTTTAAACAAATACACACTTGATTTTGAAAACCAAATTAAAGTTATTCTTGATGTTTGACTTACTAGGTAAGGAATCATTAATCAAGCAGGTAGTTAAGAAAATGTTAAATTGTATTGAACTTGCTCATCCGTTATGATGGCTCGTACACGGCAAAAACAAAACAGTTGTTTGTACTATAAAAATAGTAGGATTGACTGTACATTATAATTGCTATAGGGATAGCTATAAGATTAATCAAATTTACTAAAATATTATAGTCAAGTTATTATAGTTATTTGAACTGAAATATGCTATTTTAACTATATTTTTTAGTTAATTCAAACATTTAAAACTGCATTAACTATAAAATATAGTAAACCTAACCATAACTATGAACTTATATTTATATCGTTATAACAAGTAAATCATTTTAGTTATTTTACCTATTAAATAGTTATATTTACTATAATTTGCTTAACTATATAGTATATTATAATATATACTATGAATTTTTTTTTCGTGTAATTTTATTATAATCTATTATTCATAATTCAGCAAAAAAATTATACTATTTATGATATAATAAATGTCAAATTACATATTTATAGCTGTTTGAAACCAATTTGTTATTTGTACTTAAAATAAACTTATAATATATTTGTAATTGACTATATTTTTATATTTTTTTAATTATTGCAAAGCTTGTGCAAAATGTGATTAATATTATGTTTGAGAGTTTATTCTTGTCCGTATACATTACTTTTCTATTAAAACAATATTAACAGAATGATGATTATAATTGTTCTTCAGATTGTAATAATCTCTTGACGAATAATTTATCTGAAGTAGCTGTTTTCCTTCTCAGTAAGAAAGAATAATATGTATTTAACAATTTATAATATAACTAGCTGATCCCGCACACTTTGTTTCAGGTAAAAATGAAAACTCTTAAACAATTGTAATTGTTCAACTCCTTTTGCGTGCGACACAGCCGCCCTAGTAAGCAATATTCAAAAATTTGATTTCATGAATGTTTGTACCTGATCTGCCCGAATAACCAATGGAAACCGGTAATTAATAAATACTAATGTCTACTAATTATTTCTCTTAAAACCAATAGCAACCATTTATAAACAAAAATTTCCATCGTAAATATCAAAATCCTTGTTTGAGCACCACCCCGTGTCTAATTGTGAATTTAAATCATTCAAAGACGCACTCAAGCACACACAAACAATTACATCGAAATCGGTAAAGCCGTTTAGCAGGAATCTGAATACTTACACACAGAAAAAAATATATATATTAAAGATATATTATAATATTCTATTTATTGTATTTTATATAAAAAACCACTACATTATAGTTAATAATGTATATTATAATATTGTATCCGACGTAATAATAATATAGGTAGGCGCCTAAAATAATAATAATAATTGCATGATTGATTTAGTAAATGTACTGTTTTTATTAAAAAATAAAAAGATTTCCGTTTAGTAGACGATAATGAGTGTCATTAACATCTATACTAAAATGTTAAATTCTTTATAATAATTATATTATATTAGTAGACCGGCGTGATGTATAGGCAATTCTGGTACATCGGTGTATACCCACATAATGGTAGTCGAACTGTATCTCGCGATGTTATTGTTAATGAATTTTAATACGAGAATAATAACTATACTTTGTCACAGCGACAATACCGCTTCAACACCCATGTCGACATGCGTGACTACTGTTTAATGATAAACAATGCACATTTTCGGATTTCAAATAACACGATAACAGTTTGACTGTTTTAGTTATACCACATTTATGTTTTCACAATGAATCCATTAATCAGTTATAATATTATATTATTTTAAACGTGATTTTTAGTATGAACAAATGTATGATATAGTGGTAGTTAGTATTATAATAAACGATTGAATAAGACAGTATTAATAGTTTCAATTTTGTTGATGTTATCGACTGACAAAAAAAAAAAACCAATAAAGCAATTAATTCTTTAGAGTGCTGTTTTTATTTTGTTTGTGTGGTGGGGGTTGATAAATACTCCCCTTCCCCCCAAAAAATCATGGCGGATTGACAGTTTAAACATGAACTATAAAAACCGCTCTAATTGTATACGAATAGTAAATCTGGGTTCAGTTAAATGCGGTGAATATGCGGTATTTTATCTTAAAAGTATACAAATAAATTCAAAGGACTTAAAAATTACAGACTAACAATTTATAATTAATTATTATTTTTGTTTAGTGATTTTTAACTATTTTACAAACCATAGATTATATTGTCGGAGTTTACACTGCTATAAAAACCATTCTATGGTACCGTGATTTTAATTTATCAAAATATGGAAGGATAATATTATGATGATAATTTATAGTCAAAGTTTTGATCTTTGAAAATGATAAATTTTTGCATGCTTTTTGATCAAAAGATGTTTAAAATTATCCTATACTAGTAACAAAAATTATAACTTTAGAGATATGTTTCATACCTAACCCAGAAAAGGATCGAGATATGATTAAATTTTAATTCATATAACCAAGAAAAAACTTTTACTTTTTGGATAAATGATAGTTTGAAAAATATTGTCAAATCAATACTTTTTAAAAATTAATGGTAAGTTCCCAAAATCCTTTAGTTGTAACAGTGATTTATTTTTATGTAAAATTGATACTAATAATTATAAGTATTTCAACTAGTGGACCTCTGATATTTTGTTTCAAAAACGTATTAAATATTTTCAATTATTTTTAATGTGTAATGTATATTGCAACTTTTGGATACCTTATAGATTTTAAGTAATACAGTGATTATTATTTGAAAAAGAGCAGAGAGAATTTATTATAGATTTGAAATCTGTTAGAAAGTTTTTTAGCTGTAAGCCAATATTGATTTATAGGGTTTACATGGCTTAATTTTGTTCTATTCTCCAGGTTTTATCGGGTTTTTTCTTAAAGTTTGAAAGAGCATATAATATGATACCAATCAAAATAATATTTACTCTACGCAGCTGTATTTTAGAATTTTAGGAGAGTCATTACAATAATTTTCAGAATAATCACAATAATTGCACAAAATCCTTTTTTTTCTTCTTTATTATTGTGACTTAAAAATGTTCTATATTTCACCCAATACGGTGATTATCCACAGTTACATATAGTATAATATAGTGTTACAGTTATATGAATTGGCTTGACCGTTATCTTCACAGTTCAGGCACGTATAAATTATGGTGAATTAAGTGAGGATCTTATTTTTATCTACGCTTACCTATATTATGTTGGCTATACTAACTATTTATGTGTTTATTATGACTCTTCAAAATAAGTTTTTTTGTCGTTGTTGTTTTGTATACAGCATCAAAATAAGATTTTTTAATTTTAATATATTTAATTGTCTCTCGTGGCCCGTTGGATATCAAGATTTTGAATTGGGTCTTCACTTGTAGCCTCTAGGACCTAGCGTCTAGAATTGGTATGACATGCCAAGTCGGAATATTCCTTACCCTCAGAGGTAATATTTTCTTATAAATACTGTGTTCTCGTTAGTATAACTTATCTTGGTAACTGTGATTTTGCTTCTATACCAACAAGAAATAACTAACGACTTCAAATATTGAAAAAAAAAACATCTTGAAAATGTTAGAATTTAACATCATTAGACATTATATAAAATATAATTAACATGCTTTAAAAAAAAAACCCTTTTGCTCTAATTATACATTTAATAGTTTAAGGTAATACAATTTTTTTAAAAAAAAGTCACATTTCAAGTACAATTAATGCGTGTCTGTATTAATTGTATGGCCTACCACACATCTGCTTATTAAAACTCATATTATTGCAAATATATTTTATAACGTTGAAAATAGTATACATATTTTAGAAATATTATTAATTATTCTGAATATTTTATGAAGTTAAATATTTGTAAATACGATGATATTTTTAACTTTCGAGGTTTAAAATCCATTATAATTCATATTCTTGATTTTATTTTACGTATCAGTAAGTCGCTCAATTTTAGAGCGTTTAATATATTTTTTTTTCTCTAAATTGGGTATTAGTATATTAAAATGAATCATTTTAACTATTTTCTTAGGTAATATTTTTATATGTTTCACTACTAACCTGTTCAATAATTTATAGCTGTATTCTTTTTAGTGAGTCCATAATTAACATTGTAAATATGTCTGAATATAGCGTATAATAATAATATATTATACAAAAGAGTAAGTCAGTTATAAACTATAATTTTCAATGTACAGTAGTAAAATGTGTACAATTGTATAAATATTATACAAATATTTTGTAGTATTTGTATAATATATATTATAATATATATTTTAATTATGGTCTACTTTTGTATAATATTTTTACAGAAATTGTGTAGTAACAACAAACTGGTAAGATATAGGATTTTAAATAATTTATTATAATTGTGGTTATAATAACTTAACGATATTAGCTAATTTGAAACCAAAAATAAATAAATCGTTTGCGGCTCAATTCATTAGATAATGGCTTTTTAGTTTAATAACTTACAAAAAATTGACAAACAATAAAGTGACATGAGTTTGTAATTAAAATGTCCCTATATAACGATAACAATATTTTTAATAACGATTCAATTCGCGGCATTATCGAAAGCCAGTATACAATAACATTTTAAAAATGAGATAAGACAAAAAAAAATAGTAATATCTGATGTCAATTCTGTATGAAAATCTGTTTTAAAAGTAATTTCTCTAACATACATCATTAGCCATATTTTTTCTGTTTTGCAATGATAATAGTATACAATGTAAAACATTCATTTTTTAAAATGGAAACAATGAAATAAACGTAAAAGCATTCAAAGTATAAAAAAAAAAATTGTTTTCTTTTAATTTTTTACAACATAACATAACATCATAATATTACAAAAATATGACAGACACTGAAAAGTCAGTAAAATTAGAAGATTGCATAGAAGGAGAAAAAACGTATAAAAGATTATTATACGCAAATATCTTTTAAAACTATTGGTGCATATACAACACCTGGCACTTAACTACTTAAGTGAAATAACTTTTGCGAGCAAATAATCCTTTCGAGGAGATTCGTACATTTAATGAATCTTTTTTTTTAAATGGTTCCAACGGTTCTTATTCAATTATTCAACACAGTTAATTTAGGTACTTCATTTAGAACATCTATAACGGGTGAAAACTTAATTTTTCCTTTATATTCTTCATAATGGCTTTATTTGAATTTAATTATAAATTCGAAATGAGTCCCCTTAGCTGAATATTTTTGGCCATAGCCACCCACATAATGATAATTCCTTCGAATTTTCCGATATAGATATTCACGGGTCTAATTTTATTATAAATCGGTTATACTCACATACCAATATCATATTTAAATATTATATCCCGTATCGTCACGGGTTCTTCGTTCTTCGTTTTTGAGCATAAATATTTATCAAACATGATCGTATATCATATTATTATATAATTAATTAGTCATTACTCATTATAGTACTTAATGTAATGAGTCGACATAACATTATCTATGAGACAATATTGACAGTCACCGACTGTGTTCTCGTAATCATATTATAATAAAAATTTTAATTAAATTAACTATAGTTTTGTTCGTTTTACACATTATAAATTTGTATAGGACCAACTGTGCAAGACGTAATGAATTCATCAAAATCCATTATCAATCCAGGATAATAAATAATAATTTATAGCTGAATTTTGGGAGATTTTTTTTAATACTAAATGAATGGTTCATTCATTCTTTTATCAATAATATACATTTTCTACAATGGTAACTACGGTTATACGTTATTAATAAGTTTATTATACAATCATGAATTAGGTACTCGATGGTATAAAAAGCATAAATATAATTGTATTACAATCATCAGGAACAAACGCTACACTTAGTAAAACATATTTACATGAAATATAAACAGACGGTATACAAACATATCATGGCAGAACTTCACTTGCTTTTACTTTTTTTGATGCAGCAGAAATGTAATGTATTAATTGTGTTTAAATATGTTTGAATTATTAAAATTATAGTTTTAAAAGTAAGCTATAAAGCTGTAAAAAGATTTTTCCAAATATAAAAAAAATGATAGTACGACGATGATGGTTCCTTATTTTAAACGTCGGTTTGCATTGTTAATAATAATTGACAAACGATAAATTTTGGTGTATTTTGTTAGTAATATTTAAAATAAAACATGTTTAAGGTTTAGAGGGATTTATCGTGAGGTTAATACAACAATTTAAAATGTAAATCCCCAGAGTATTTCTGATGCTTGCTTTATTTTAACCATAGGTATGTGTGTCGAAAAGGTCTTATCAATACTACGCTGTAATGTAGAGGTAGGGAACCTTTTTTTAGTTACGAAACAACATTTTGCAATCAAGGTTTAAAAAAATTTACGTTCCTATACAACTTTTTTGTCATTTTTTTTTTTTTGTCAAGTAATGTGATTTTTAAAATATTTACATGAATTTGTTTTATATTCTGTGTACAAAATATAAAGTAGAAAAATGCTATGATCTCCAACATTGAGGGTGGTTCAGATGGAAATTGAGATCTAAAGTTGGTACTTTTGAGAAGTAAAAATTGAAATCGTAATGAAACGATAAACGGAAATTTTTACACAAAATCAGTTTTGGTTACTGTAACTTAAAAACGATTAACTGTAGATAGTTGACATTTTCCATACATGACATAATTTTTAAAATATTTTGAATATTTTTAAGCAATAATATTTAAACTTTTAACAATTTCATTAATTTCTATAAATAATGATAAACCATTTTTTGCTCAGTTCATAATCTTGAAAATTTAATACAAGGTTCATATTATATTAACTAAGAAATATAAAAAACATAGTCACAATATTTATTTATAAGTGTTTAAAGTTAAAACGTTAAGGAAATTTGTAAAAAGCGTAAATATTTGCTAATTACTTTGTAGTTGAAAATTCCTAAAATGGTACCTATATCTATTCGTACCTAATATTTTAAAATGTAATACAATGTTCCTCATATGTTGCTTTTACTTGATTTTAAAAAAAAAGTAAATGCAATTCCAGAAATATTTCTATTGAGGGTCTGAAGTTTAAATGTTGACGAAATAGAATATTCGTGCGTGAAGTTACGATTTCTCATCAAACGATTTTCCTATATTGTTGTAATTCAAAAATGAATAACCGTAAATTATTGGAATCATCGCCAATTTTTTATGTATAATAGCATTTTTTATAAGTAAAAATTCAAATTTCAACATTCAAATTTTTTTAAAAAAGTCATAAATATCAATCAATTTTGCATATTAATATTTTGTTATTAAAAATGTATATAATTTTTAATTTTTATTTATTTTTAATATTTAACATAAATATGTTTTTGGGCTGGGTACAGATTTTTATTTTCTTGCCGATTTTGCGTAACGCTTTATTATCACCATAGAAACGAATAAAATGTAAAAATTACCTAATTCACACTAGGTATATACAAATTATGGTAATACATATTATTTACGATTTATAAATTTTCGTCAAAGTAAAAAATATCGAGTAGCGTACTACGTATATGTCACACAACCACCACTTTTTATAGACTATAGGCTTGATACATTTAACCCGTGGTTCTTCATAAGTACTCTATACTGAAATAAAAAAAATTATAAAACAATATGTATATGTTTTTACATATGGACATTTGAAGTTCAAAATTTAAATGAAGAATAACAGTTTTGGGGGACGAGGTGGCTGAGCGGTCTAACGCGACGGATTCGGCACAGCCGGTCCGAGTTCGATCCTCGACTACCGGGTGGCATTCTTCTCCGTGCAAGTCACGGTGTCCGGAGAACAAGTGCCGCCATCCCCCACCCGGGCATGGCAGATACCTACGGGTGCCCAAATTAAAAATTCTGCCAAAACAAATCTCGAGTAAACAAATCTACAGTACCCCCCCCCCCCCCTACAGTACCACAGGCTAATGACCTGAGTAGTCGAAGCCTTAACCCAAATAAAAAAAAAAAATAACAGTTTTAGTTAACTTGTAATTCATAAACATCCATGGGATGTGAGAACTTGAAACTCTTAGCGTATATTCTTACTACATTGCATATCTACACACAGAACTGTACATTATTACATACATTACAGCGACTTCTTCAATCTTCAATGGTCTCTCGACACCTACAATCCTACAGCAAAGTGGTCATGCCTACGTTCTTCCTTTTATAATATCAGGTTTACGATATTGACATGTTTGACAAATTTATTTTGACAAACGACATGTTGTTCAAACAAAAGCTACAGAATTAGCTTCGCCCATCAATGTATTATATTTCTCTGTTTCAATTTCATCAGATTCATGGGTTGATAAAAATAAACTTTCACCACACGTATATGTTGATGCGAATATCAAAGAGTATAAAGATTTCTTTTTTTCATTAAATGCAACTATGCAAGATCGAACAACTAAATAAAATTATTTAGACGTGCCATTAGAATTTGGCAAACGTGCTAACTCTGGTACTTGTTCCATAGGTCCTTCCCTCCCAGCAGTGTAGTGTGTAGTCTTAAGGATCACGTTAGATTGGTTGCATGCTATACCTATGTAACATAAAACGCTGGAAAACGGATTTCAAGTGTAACGTAGCAAAAAGATATAACTGTATTTTATTTGATATAGTTTTCACAGTATGTAATATTAAACTTTTTTCCATCCCGAGAACGTAGCTTTTAACGTTTTTGATAAATCGTCTGTAATTGAATTGTAATTTAATGCGATAAATATAAGTTTTGTATTTTGAAATACGAAGGAAATCACACAAACATTATTATATCACAAAATATCCGCATTAAATATAGTTTAAACTCTACGTAAAACGCCTTAACGGGAGTATAGCTATATAGTTTTACATTCTTGTTCCTATTTTGAAAATAAAATAGAACGATTCATTATTTTATGGGCTCAGTTTATAAGATGTTATGTCTAATATTAGGTTTAAACTGATGTTTTGATGAATAATAGTCAATGTACATTCGTTTATGAAATGCCCTTTACATAATATGTCGTTATAAATATAACGTAGGTAACGTAATATTACAAAACATTTAAAACAATAATGGATTTATTTTCAATACGATTCAGTAATTCCCACTTATATATTATGATCATTCAAAATTATTAATTGTATACATATTATTAATATTATATATTTATATAACACAAAACTATTAATTTAATGGTAAATTCAAACTTTATGATAAGTTTTAAATAGATAACGTAATAAAATTAAACACTTTTTATTAGAAATTATTCCAATATTAACGCTCACTACTTATCAGCCATCACAGATTCTATTGGCTCCTAAAACCGCACACTTTTGGTAGGTTAAACCACACAATTTTTTTAATTTTTGTATTCAAAAACACTTGTTATACATTTTCATCAAATTCATGGAATTTATAAACGTTTATATTGACCACACGGCACACAGGCCGGCGGCCAGCGATTCAGGATAGAAAAGTGCGTATAGGTACTATGCTGTCGCCCAGTTATTTTATGGAAAATGTTTTTTCAACCAAATAAGGGGGGGCACACTCCCCTTACCACTCCAACGGATCCACCAAAGATTGGCCTTTCTGTATCAGATATACCCAGTTTAAGTTAACCCAGTATTGTATTTACAATTAGTCTATTCACTCGATTATACAAGTATTTCCAAATTTTCAAACTTCGCAAACTTCTGTATCAGTAATAAACACTTTAAATCAATAGTTGTATCGAAAATATTTAATCTATTCACTCAATTATATAAGTTTTTTTTGAATTTCCAAAATTAGATAATTATTGGCATTCCAGTAATTCCCACGAGCCCTGTTATTTCTGTTATTTGGAAAAAAAGGAACCCTAGATCTAAAACATTTTCAAACAATATCGGTCATAACTAGATTAATAGATTACAATGACACAGTGATTAATAATATATTTAGAGATTATTAAGCAAGATTCAAATTGCTTGGAGTTGGTAATGATGATTGTAAAACTTAAACGTGAGTATCATGAGTCCGAGAAACTATTTTATAGATAGTATTCGAGCAATAATAACTTTGGTATTTTGAATTATAATCAGATTATAATAAATAAAGTTGTGTTTATATTTGCAAAAAATAATTTGAGAATAACTTATTTAATAGTATATAATATTTATTAGTTTATTACAGTTGTTATAATCATAGAAAGGTATTTGGACAATCAGAAGATTTATGTTTGATTTTAATATTATTATAATTATTTTTTAATTGGACACTCATTCCCAACTCACTCCTTTTTCATCAACAAAAGTCCCCCACCCACTTGTGATGAATGCCACGCTGACCTCGCTGTCCAACACATCATATTAGATTGCATAAAATACCGTTACATATTAAGAAACCACCTGAAAATACCACTGAATATGGTAGATGCTCTAAATGAAAAAATATCACTAAAATTATTACATTTCTAACCAATATTAACCTCATAAATAAATTTTAACATTGTACAAATCTTGCTCCGTATTTTTAAGACCAATACAATTTGTAATTATTTTTTTTTTTCTTTTTCTTCTAACTTTACTTTTATCTCTTTTACACTGTAATTTTACACTAGGCTAATGACCGGTGATGTTGAAGCCTTATTTCTAAAAATAAAAAAAAAAAATTTTTTCATAAAAGTGTAAAATATGTAAAATAATTTTTGCTTTTTATATTATAAATTATGAATAAATATTAAAACCCTCAGTTGAAAATTTTCAAGATTTTTATATTGTCAAGTATCAACCAATTATTTATTAAGTTTTTTTTTATGGTTTAAAATGAAATGGATTTATCTTGATACAATTTCTCAAGAAATTATACAGTATGATTATAAATGGGTAATAATCTAACTTATTATTAAAAATATTCAACATGATTAATAGCCACAAAATAAGCTTATTATATGAGCGAATGGCAATGCAAAAGTTGATACATATTAGTTACGAAAACAAATTAAGCTACAAAACTATAAACAGAATTATTTATCTGAAACGACTATTTATCATGAATTAAATTTTAATTTTAAGTTCTTTTCTTTCACCACAAAAGTAATAACATTATTTTATTATTACGTGGTTGCGTATTTAGTGACAAATCGTATACCTAACAATAAATTTGTTGAACTCATAAAGTTAATGTAATCATATTAACGATTAACGGTCCTAAATTTAACCATTGGGTAGCATATTGTCAGTTAATTAATTTATGCCCGTAAACTAATTATTGTGCGATGAAGGAATACTGATGTACCTATATTTTATTTATTCAGAACGTCGATTCATTTAAGTTCAATCAGAAAAAAGTGGAAGTAGTCCACCACTTTGGTGTTTTGGAGGTCTTGAGTGTCCTTCGCCATTGAGTAAGTCACTGTTATCAACGACATGTGTTAAATTTGAATTAAAATATGATAAATCATTGCATACGAAAACCGATTCTGAGCAAAGGTGGTCTGTCAGCCAACATTACTAAGTATATTTTATGATATATGTATTTATATTGCATTATTGCTATTAATTAAATAACTAAATTATGTGTTTTACTACCTATTAGTGAAATGGTAAGTAGAATAATTAACTTTTGCCGAAAACATTGCATTTTAAAATGTCATTGCCTGTAGGTATAAAATATAATAATATAGGTTAAAAACTTTCAAGTTTCCACGAATAACATTTTTATATTATTAAACAAATAACTAAAATCATTACTCTTTGTTTGAATATCTAATTCCGTCAGTTGTTAAAGTTTAAATGTCTATAAAATATGTATTAAGTTATTACGGATAAGTACTATTAAATATTATTTTGATTTTATAATTAGAACTGCTTATGAGGAACTTTACGTTAATTTTATTGATAAATTTCCAATATCTCGAAATGTTCCTGGACATGTATTTTAGAACGTTTTATAATCGTAAAATTGTTTTGTTATTTTAATAATTTAATTATATTAAAATGATCAAGTATTTCGTTTGTTACAAACTTATAACGTGAGATAAGTTTTTATAAGATAAAAATCAATTAGGTAGGTACTTACACATAATTATGAATTATAATTATCCCAAAAAATGTCATCTATTATTATTCTTTTATGTCTACATATTTATAGCAATTATAATATATAAGTATATGCACAAAAACCAATCCATCAAAGTATTTTTTACATACTAATTTGTTTACGGCCAGTTATGGCATAAGGTACCTATTTAATACCACGTACAATACGTCCCAATTTAAAATCCAAACTTTCAATTCAGACAAAACCCATATAATATAAATCTCTGTTAAGGCTCATTTGAACAGATAGTGTACACATCTGGGACCGTATCAAACCATCTCAGAGCTATGCTTGTACCCAGACTTCTGCCCCTGGCAAAATGTATAATGACTCTCTAGAGATCAAGCATATAAAAATAAAAACTGTTCACAGACTAGCAACGAAATATCATAGAAAACGATACACCCAACTTCAATCTCAATCCAATTAATTTGTCTTTAATTATTTGCGCTACTAAATAATCCCATCGGTAGTTCTATATATTTAATTAGGAAATCGAAAACTAAATAAATATTATTTGAATCCTGATCGTAATATTTTATAGATAAATTACTATGTACCGTGTTTTGATGGCGTAATTGTATGTGTTCACTTTAGTTAATTAATCCGTGAAATATCTGTTTGTTTTATTATGACGGCATACAAAGTAATATTTAGAAAATAAAATAAAAAATGTTTAACGTGATATGACGAATCTGTTTTAATTGTTTTAGGTAATTAAAATTGTGAAACCAAAATACTACAGCATAATATAGTACAATAATATTTTGAAATAAAAAAATACTAATTCATTTATACGGTCTACACAACATCTGATAAAAATGTATATGCAATTTCATTAATCTTCTAAAATACAAAGTTAAATACGTAAAATATTTAAAAATGTATTTTATGCTTTTATATATGATTTTTACATTGGCATATTATGATTTAGTACACTCTCGCTTTTTTTTAAATGTAACTCAAAACTATCCCTAAAAAAAGTGTTTAAACTCGAGCTAATTTATTGAATTATTAATTGTTTCATAAAGATATATTTTAGAACTCCGATAATTGATAAAAATAATAATCTGTGTGTTTTTTTTCTACATATTACAGATAAATACAGAAGAAGTACTGATAGCAGAAAGAAACGTCAAAAGAAGACAATGAATATAGTATATACATCACGAGTCACTAAAAAAATAGGTAATTTGCAACAAAGTTATTAAGAGAAATATAATATACAACATTATGCAATTAGAGATTTTAATATTATATTAGAAATGACTTAATAAATATAATTATTTAGAATCTAAATGTACCTTTTGAGATTGCAATACGTAGAATATAAATATACTGGATACGTATATTATGTTAACAATTTATTTAAGATCTGAGCGATACGATTAATGTATGTGTTCATAATTATAAATTATAATTGTTTGTTGTATTTTTTTTTTGTCTATGGTCTCATTTAGAAGCAAAGAAAAAGTTTCAATTTTGAACATTGAGGATTGAAGCAATTGATAAGCAATTAGAGTTGTTAAAGTTAGTCGGTACTTTGAGTCGAAAGTGGCACAGAGTTTTAATATAATCGTGAAACTAAAAGAAATTATGAGAAACAAACTCAGCATTTGTTTTTTATAAGCCTTTCAAGCATATGAACTGACTTGAAATTATAAAATAATTTACGTTACAATGCCCTACTCAATAATATTGTGACACACTCAAAACTTATTATACCTACATTACATCATACAAGGTTATAGGCCAGATGAGGTTAACAATTATTCTGACAGTAAAATATTATTTGTTTTTGAAAATAATCTCATTCCATCGCAGGAATTCCATGGAATATGTTAGACTTTGTGAGTACAGCCAAAAAACTTTATCGGTTTTACAGAAATTATTTTTTTTATTGTTGTATAACACCTATTGGTGAAAAATGTTCAAAACTTTACATATTATGCGATTGAAAAACGGACACAAGTGATATAAAAGTAGGATACGTTGGTCTGAATATTGTAAAATTGTGTGAAACTTTTCTATTAAATTGCAGATTTATATTATGTATTTTATATTTTTGGGTATTTTATTATTGTGTAGTATTATTGTTTTACAACAATATAACACAATTATTTATGTCTTTATAAGCTTTAGAAATTTGAAAAACAAATGTATTCGCGTTTTCTATTTCAAAACTAAACTGAAAAACTTCACCATTAAATACAACTATTTATAATATTCTGTTATAATGCAAATTATGTTTAACACAAATTAAAAATAATAAACATCTCCAATACCCAGCGTTAATAACAATTTAAACGCGTAAAACAATTTATATACTTATAAAATCCCCAAGTATATACCTATTAACTATATAATTCACAGTTAAACTGTTTATAATTAATAATGAGTATCTTTACTTAAATTTATAACAAAAAAACAATTTAAAATAATTAATTAACATGTAGTGGAAAATAAAACTGAAAATGTTCACAAATTGTTGTTATTGTTTAAATATGTAATACATAAATAACTAGAGCTTTAAGAATATTGTAGTTTTATTAATTTTCTGGTACCATTCAAGATTATACTTATTCTATTTTTTCTATAAAATTACCCTTAGTTAAACTTTAATAAGAATCTTAATAACCATAAGAAAATTCAAAATTTACAATTTTCAATAAAAACTTTAACATTTTGAAAAGCATTATTTGCCGTGTTAACAAACTTCAATGACAGAAAATAAATGCGTGGAGATATATTTTTACTGTAACTTAAAGTAACACGATGTGTTGAATATTTTAAGATTCCATCATCGCCGGTTTTTATTTTTTAATAATTTACTATTCACACTATTGTGCTTGAAAATAAATAGTGACAATGATATTTTGGTATAAAAAAGATGAATTTTTAATCCTATCCAAAATCACCTAATTGTAAGTTGGGAGGATATTCACGTCCACATGGATAAACTTTTCACTAAAAGGTCTTTAAACTTTTTATATTTCCCTTCTCATTTTAATTATTTTATTATCTATATTAATTATTCCGTTATTAAAAGTTGACAATAAACATAAAATTAACATTTTTCATTCATTATAATAATACTAGACAATCATAATAATATTATATTATAATTTATTTAAACGAACGTGGTCAGTTATTACTTATTTATAAATTAACACTATACAAATTGTTACCCAATAATTAAAAGTTATTAGTTTACTTAAACTCTTCGCATTATAAATTAACTACACAATAATTGCCTCAATTATTTGTTATAAATTATAACTTATGTCTAATTTATGGTTCTAATGTTCTATATTTAAATAATAATAAAATTCTATCTATAACAATTAGTATTATTATTCATACAGTAAATGCGTTCCACTATGTAAACTAAGCTATAGGTATATTTTACAAAAAGGTAAAATATTATGGTGATATTATTCAACAAACTATTTTAAAATGCATAATATGTCTAGGGATCACTAACATAAATAAATGGTTCAAACTAAAGTAATCCTACTCAATGATAGCCATATATCAACTCTAACACACTTTTTCTGATTGTAAAATCAAGAGGTTAATACTAGTCAATAACGTAAATGCATATCATACGGTACCCATATGATATAATCGTCTTGTTGTGTTGACAAACACTTGAGTGCGACAAAAAAATAAGTTATAACATCTTTATGCCATTTAAGTTACAGGTTTCTTAAATCGATGAAGAATGTTAATGCTTTTGAAAATAAGTATTTAAAAAGAGTCATCACCAAAAAAAATGTATCACTATATTATTAAACCATACATCATATATGTATAAATACTATTATTAAACAAAAAAAATGTTCATTCAAGTATGTAGTGTTTAATAGGAGCTTACATATTATATCACTCGCATAAATTATTTCCATTCTAACAAACATGAGACTCATTACTAAATAATAATCATATTATTTATCACTTATAAAAAAGTATCAACTTATCAAATTAAAATTATAAAAACTGTTATTATTTGTTTTGTTATAAATATTAAGCTGTTTATAGTTCAAGAGAAGGTGAAAAACAAACACAAACGACCATTTTAATGATTTTTTCGTGTGTACAAATATTTTGTATATTGCGTAAATTGCCCTGAATAAATAACAAAATGTAAATTCATGTTTTTCAAGGCACTCATCTTTTGAGATGAAAGAATAAAAAAAACCGTTCGGTCGAATAAACATACGTACGACCAGGTATGTCTCATTCCATTCAGTTAAAGATCATTCCACTATCTACTTACTGCGATATTAAAAATAACTTAGGAACCACGTATATTGTAATAAATGTGGTCGTGGTATATATACCTATTCCTGAAAAGTCCGTATGACCTATGCACTTGACCCCAAACGGGATTAATCACAGTTAACAAATAATCAGTGAGACCTGTGAGTTGTGACTGGCCTGTGAGTCATCTCAGAAATAGGTATCGTATTATAATATAATATGTTTAATTACCTATACATTTTGTTTAAGCAACCTAGTTAGAAATACAGTATTCTTTACACATAATAATTTATGACTCTGATCGCCAATGTGGAAAACCTTTTTATTGGTAATGTACTAATATAAGAGAAACCATTTGGAACTCATTTATTCAAAATATATTCTTATCAGATGATTCGTATCTATAGTATATAATAATAATATGTGTAAAAATATCTTATTTTGTAATCATCAATAATTCTGCAAAAATTAAATATTATAAACATATAATATATAGAACTGATGTTCTTAAGTATATTACTATAATCATAAACATATAACATGTGCGTTGTGCTTATAATAATATTCCTATCAATGTAAATTTCTTGCTAAAGCGTTTAGTATGAAATAACACTTGGGTATTTCCACACTTGCAGGTTCCCATGCTGAACTTTTACTCTAGTAAATATCACAGAGGACATTTAATCACCAAATTATTTCTGTATAAATACTCATCCGTCATACAAACTCAAGATTCAGTTGGCCCCCAAAGTCTCGTATCGCCTTAAGTATGAACTTGGCCAGACAAAATAATATTTATATGCACAAACAATTTACAATTTAAAAATACTCATAACTTGATTTAAAATTAAAATCTAAAAACAACCCTATGAGGTTCACTAGATAATAATCTTGCCTTAAGAGATATATTCACTCTATTTTTTTTAACTAGCAGAGCTAATTTTGATGTGCTTAGCGTACAATTCGCTGTGTTATACGTTTCAACGTTTGTAATACAGATAAAACGCATGTGAATGTATCGCGATCTTAATAATAAATGTTTTGGTAATAGGTACTGAATAAATAGCATATAAATACAGGGCCTTGCACCCGAGTTAACAAGAACCTGCAACACCCTTAAAAACCTTTAAAAAATCAAACACCAGAAACGGCAGAAACCCATATAAACCAAATGATTCCATTTTAAAAACACCAGAATTAACAAAAACCCGAATAAAACATTCTGGTTAGGATATCCCAATCATTTTTTATTTTATAATCTTCATGTGATACCTATATCATTTTGTATATTTTTTATGTGGTTAGTTCAAATATGTAGTTAATTATTTGTATAATAGTAACAATATTTAGGCATTTTGCTAAACAATTAAATATCTAAAAAAAATATCCAATAATAATAAGTAATAACTATAAAAATTATGTTTTTCTGAACTACTAAATACCCGTATTACCCAATATTAACCCGAATAATAACAGTTATTTACACCCAACGTTTGAATACATTTTTTATTCTAGTGCTTAAACACCCCAATACATGCAGCACCCAAAACCCGATACATGAATGAAAAAAATTGAGAAGTCACTGTACGTAATGCGTGTCAAATGTACCTCGTCATTGAGAAGGACACTGTAAATCTTACAGTGTAAAGAATGTGTTAAATTTGAATTTAATCATAAAAAATTCAATAAGATGAAAAATGAAACTGAGCAGAGACGGCCTGTCGCCTATATTTCTAAGAAAATTGTATTTTATATTAATATTGCTCTTATAGTGACTTTTTTTCTAATAATAGACCGTCAGTCTATACATAGCCGTCTAAAACCTAATTCGTGATTTTGACAATTTTCGGCCGAATTTTAAATTTAAACGCTTGTAAACAATTAATGTAGATTTACGATTAACATTTTTTGTATATCCTTGTAAGGAAGATGTATATCAAACCTTTAGTATGAAAGTTAAACATTTAACATTTTAATGAATACAACTTATTTAATTTCAATTCAGTTATTTATATTTGTATTTTACAACATAAACACAAAATTCATTTTCACAAATCTTTTAAGTAAATATATCTGTTTTAGATTCTGAGCGAAACGATATATGTATTGATTTTACAATGATGTGTGTTTTTAAGATTCTGAGCAAAGCGAATGTAATGATTTTATGTGTGTTTTTTTAAAATTTTTTTTTTGTGTCTGTCATCACCTTTTAGGACAGTAAAAGTGCTTGGATTTTCTTCAACAGTGACTTCTCTAATAGGAAAGTGAATCTAGCTGGTACTTTTGGGGGTCAAAAGTTAAAATTTCTCAGTAGTTATCTAACGCGACGTGAAAAACAAAAGAAAAATTAAGGAAAAACGGGAATTTTTACGCAAAGTCTGTTTTTGAAAAAATTGATTTTGGTTTTTGGTGCAACTCTAAAACAAATGCCCGTAGGTACATGAAATTTTGACTGAATGTTTATATTAGCATTTTCTATACACCATAACATTTTCCAAATATTTTGACTTATTTTGAGCTGTTTACGGGCATTTTCAGTTTCCATTTTTTTTAGTTTTTTTTTTCTATAAATAACAATAAAATTATATTTGTTTGGTAAAAAAGCATGAAAATTTAATGCAAGGCTCCTGATATATTGTTTCAATAGCAGTTGAAAAAAATTAAAAATACATAGGCTCATTTTTTTTTTATAAGCATTTAAAGTTCAAATTTTGACAAATTTTATCAAATTTAAAATTTAATAATTATTTTGTAGTTAATTTAAAAATCAATACATTCTTCACTCCACTCAGAATCTTGAAAAGTAGATAAATATTTGATAAAGATAAGATAAATATTTCAACACAAAATGTTCAAAAAACTATATTCTTTGAATTTTTTAAGGAAATATACTCGATTTGCTCTACAAAGTACCCACAACCCACGTACGGTAGGAAAATATTAATAATTTCACTGTAAGATTCATAGATAGGTATTGCAATATTTCTTCAAAACATTTTAAAAACGCTGTGAAAATATTTGTTTGTATACGTTTTATACAGGGAGACCTCATCAGTTCAATTTGGCATTTTCACATGTTCTATCGTACAACGCATAGTCATAGATTTTAAAAACGATAATTGTTAAAATAATAATGAATGTCTTACGTTGAATGGATCAACTTGTACTAATATTAGGTGCCCTCAAAATTTGAAGGTTCGGACGTTTTTTAGTTTTAAATCATAGTTATTATGGTAAAATTTGAATACCTACGTACCATCATGATAATTATTAATGTTATTGTATTCTAAAAATTTCATCTAAACTTGAATTAGGAAAATAATTTATTTTCAATGCTATTACTTTATTAGAGTGTCCGAGAATAATTCAATTTTAGATTCTGAGCGAAGCGATGAATGTATTGATTCTACAATGATGTGTGTTTTTTTTTTTTATTTTTTTTATTTTTTTTTATTTTTTTTTTTTTTGTGTCTGTCATCACCTTTTAGGACAGTAAAAGTGCTTGGATTTTCTTCAATAGTAACTTTTCTGATAGGAAAGTGAATCTAGTTGGTACTTTGGGGGGTCAAAAGTAAAAATTTCCCAGTAGTTTTCACAAGCGACGTGAAAAACAAAAGAAAAATTAAGGAAAAACGGGAATTTTTACGCAAAATCTGTTTTCGAGAAAATCGATTTTGGTTTTTGGTGTAACTCTAAAACAAATGACCGTAGATACTTGAAAATTTCACTGAATGTTTATATTAGCATTTTCTATACACCATAAAATGTTGAAAATATTTTGACTCTTTTTGAGCTGTTTACGGCCATTGTCAGTTTTCAATTTTTTTAGTTTTTTTTTCTATAAATATCAATAAAATTTTATCTGTTGAGTAAAAAAGCTTGAAAATTTAATAGAAGGCTCCTAGGTTATTGTTTCAATGGCAGATGAAAAAAATTAAAAATCCTTAGTCACAGTTTTTAATTATAAGCATTTAAAGTTCAAATTTTGACAAAATACGGAAAAATCACGAAAAATAGCAAATTATTTTGATGAGAATTCATAAAAATTTTTCTTTTTAAATCTAAGATTTGAAAATGTAATATAAGATTACTCATAAGTTTGTCTACCTTTATCAAAAAAAAAATGTCTAGAAGAAACTTAAATTAAATTTTTATGAGCGTCTGAAATTTATATTTTTACAACATTTGATATTTACTCGATTTCTCATGTAACAATTTTCTTATTTTATTGTAATTAAAAAACGAATGACTGTAGATACTTGAAAATTTCACTGAATGTTTATATTAGCATTTTCTATACACCATAAAATGTTGAAAATATTTTGACTATTTTTGAGCTGTTTACGGACATTGTCAGTTTTCAATTTTTTTAGTTTTTTTTTCTATAAATATCAATAAATTTTTATTTGTTGGGTAAAAAAGCGTGAAAATTTAATATAAGGCTCCTGATATACCGTTCTAATAGCAGTTGAAAAATATTAAAAATACATAGGCACAATTTTTTTTTATAAGCATTTAAAGTTCAAATTTTCACAACATTTATCAAATTTATAATTTATTAATTATTTTGTAGTTAAAAATATATAAATTTATAAATTTTTAACTTTTATGGCTAAGGATTGAAAATTTAAAACAAGGCTCCACGTAAATAGGTTATATATAAATTACTTTATTCACAATAATATCATCAAATATACTTGGTAAAATCATAGGCTGACTGACCGTTTTCGCTCAGAATCGTTTTTCTTATACAATGATATTATATCATTGAATTCAAATTTAACACCATCCATTACAGTGACCCACTTGTAACCTACCGTACAGCAGAGCGACATCCACTTATCCACCTTTTGTACAATTGATTTTTAAATGTACCTATATGCATTGAATAATAATTACAAAATCGATCGATTTTTAATAGGTTGTTATTTTTTGTGGTTCTTTAATAACTTCAAATTTGTGTTACTTTTAAAACATAAAATAAGCTTTATATTAGGTACAAGTATTTTCATACCTACGTATTATAATTACACAATTAATACTCTGATTGTGTATGTACATTACTGTGACGTTAACTACTCGATAAGTAAACCTATACTAGATTGATGTGAACAGTAAGCTCAATTTGATTCTGGTGCTTAAAATATGTCAGTAAATTTAATTGTTTTTATTGATTGGTATTTAAAATTATTTTTATTAAACACAATCACATTGACTCGAACTCCATTAACTTTTAATGACATTGTAAAATTGTAAAGTTAGTAATTAAACATAATATATAATATGGTAATAGGTGTTTAACAAATGTATGTGCATTTGTTTTCATATTTAAATCGTGTTAAAGCTTAATTTAAAATAAGTATCCATTCGTATATTCAATGTTGAAGATCAATAATTAATGGATAAACTTTATATGGTTGGTAAAATATAAAAATGTTCTGTTGTAAATTTAAACTAAGCTATATGTTCAAATCATACGAGTAACAATATATTATATATTTTTCACATTATTACTTACCATCTATGGTTTTGGAGTTATTCTTCTATTCAATAGGTAACAATGTAATTATTAATATTTACTATTATATTTGTATGGATAACATGAGAAAATTTATATCATATTATATTTATATAGCCTAATATAGTTTATAAAGGTATATGTTATACCAAATTTTTCATCGAAATAAATGTAAAAAAAATTCAAAAACTACAAAATATAAACTAATAATTTCTAAATCATATATGTGTATTATTTTATACCAGTTAGTTAATAGAAAATAATAGCCTATTCACAAGCAACTGGTGATATATCATTTTTAGAGCAAATTCATAAAATGTTCATACCTAATATAATTCTTCGCAAATTAATTTTAATTATTAGATACCTAAGTAAAATAGTACTAATGGTTTCAACACAACCACTGGTTCTTTAGAATATTAGTAACCAATGAGGTTAAATTTTCCCCTAATGTATGCCTATAACTATAACTAAACGTTTATTGTCCATTCACTTTTTACTGGTATTGGTTAGGCGTAAAATAAAGAAATTCGTGTGAACGTCCATGGAAAAATACAATTATTAAGCCTCATAAATTACTCTACTTTTTTCCGTAATCATAACATTTCTACTGAGAGAATAATAAACGTATCTATGAGAAATGCTAGTTGATTGAGCGGAAAGATGAAATCATACATAACATTTTTGATTAATTGGCTTGTGTGTGTTACTGACGATTTAAACAGAAGTATAAGCTGAAAAAAAGTTTCATGAAAATTTACTATCAATAATGAATAATAATTTTCCCATGAAACTCACTTAATTTACAGTCTGAATGACCCAATGACAATAGTACTATTAAAATCTACTATAGAGTAGAGACGCAAGTTCGCGTTTTTTTTTTACACATTTTTTTTTATTATATAATATTATTTCCGTTCAATATTATGTTTATACTTTAAAAAAATAACTTAGACAATAAAAAAACAATATTAACTAATATAACTCGGCGTATTGGATAGGCTAAATTGGTACATATTTTTTACACATTATGATAGTTTAAATTAATATTATGTTTTGATTGCCTTCCACACTAGGACTCGTTTTCTTTGGAGGTCGTTAAGATAACTTGTGTATACCAAGTTTCATAAGCGATGAATGAACTAAACATTGAATGAAAATAAAATTAATCAATAGTGAGCTAATGGTTCTTAAACGTAATTTGGTGGCCAATGATTGGACCATTGAATTTTAGCTAACCATAATATTAAAGAATTTTTTGCAACTTGGTATTAATATCTTAAATACTGTAAAAATAATCATTTTAGTGTAATATTATAATAAAATAATTGTAGATATTGAAATTTTTATAGAGAAAATAGAGTTACGACCAATGAATAATGTAGATTGGATTATACAGGATTACTTATACTAACTACAGGATTTTAATTTTGTTTTTAAAACAAGATTCTTAAGTTTACTCCCTAGTTCTCTTTCCAAATAAGAAGTAATGATAGATTTATTTTTGAAAAATTAAGATTTTACAACAATAAAATTGTTGATTGTTTATATTAAATATTATAACCCTTTTTAAGTAATAAATCTTACATTTATTAAAAAAAAGGTTAAGTACCTATGATATAATCTATTTATAGTATTTTGTTATACAATGAAAATCTTTAATTACTAATTAAACACTGCACCACAGTTTTGCAACAACACCATTAATAGTATTAATAAATTAAATTATCTACAAAATGCACATTTCAATTTTATTTAAATTTCATAGTACGATAAATCCAACCGGTTTCAGTCTGGTCCCTACTGAGAAAATTTCGTGTTTGTAATAGATACTATAATATGGTGTTGAATATACTTTGTTGTTTTAATTACAATATCACAAACCTGCTCTTATAATATTAATACATAAAATAGATTAATTGTTTGATAATATATTCGTGTAGGTACGGAAAAATCTCTACAACCGCTTTATTGGTTTTCAATTTTTTCAGAAAATATATACGATGAAGCAATTCTAGACAACGATCAAACAATGCAATATTGTATAGGCATCAGTAAATTAAATTTCACTAGAGACATAATGTTTTTTTCTCTGTTGCATTTACTGTATAAAACCATTCAAACTATTATCTTTGAAACTTCACAATGTCTGTAACTTTGTACTAAGTACTCAAATAAAACTTAATAATTGATAAGTAATTTAGTAATAGGCATAGTCATAAGAAATCACTTAAAATGTAACTATGTCTTTCCTCTCTACTGCGGTATATTGTCGAAAAAGTACCTTTCAAAAGTACGCCCACGATCTTATAAAATAGTTTATATTTAAAATGGCTATCTTGACTTCTACCTCACGAATTGACCGTAGACGAGTCAATTATATTCTTATGGAATCCGGAGTAACATAAACTTATTGTAATTGAACGAAATTGCAAGTGACAGATTGGGATATAATGAAATAGAAACCTAAGTTCGAACGTTGGTACCTTATAGGTCTCCATGCATTGGTACATTATATAATAAAATCATTTACAATAAATCTTATAGGTTACCAATTTATTGCTTACAGAAGATCACAAATCACAATTGAACTTTTATTTGTATCAAATGTACATTCCATTTTTCAGTTAAGTTAAAAAAGATTCTCTTAGTGATTTCGTTTATTGGCGGTATTAGAAGTTGTTAGAGTTCATCTGCAAATTCAACAGTAGGTTAAAAAACATCGATGATCTCGACTTATGTACCTTTTAAATTTTAGTATCCTGTAGAAAACCCGATAACAACTGTTTCGTTATAGTTATAAATAAAAACCACAAGCGTAATCTCACGACCATTTAGTGGGGCACAGTGGTTGAGGTACCTTCCATATTATACACATGAGACATGAGTTATTCATCTCGTACACAATTTGCGTTATCCTATCTCAAGTTGTGAAAAATAATGCAAGATTTATTTTACACGTTTCTTATTGAAAGACATTTTATTGCATATTGTATTATAGTATATACTCGAATAAAAAAATTAATTCAGATAAACTTGAAAAAAATCGAGTAAAAAATTTATAAATTTAAAAATCGAAAATTAAGATAACAAAATAATACTACAAATAATATACCAAGTATAATATAAGGTAGTGGTTATTTTTTAACTTCCAAAAACCTGGAAAGAAAACTAATTCCTTCTCATCATAAAAAAATACCTTCAAAGAAATAAGTCGTTAAATCTAACTTATCTGATATCCATTGTACAATAACAATGAAAAAATAATAGTATAAAACTATAAACTATAAAAATATCCTACCATACCATCAGCCACGAATTAAAATTATCTTACTCAATAATATTATGTTATTGCAATGGACAGCTCGTCAGCTTATATCAGTTACAGTTTGAAGTGTTTAGATAGGATGTCGTCGAACAAATTCTACTATATTGTCCATTGAATGGTCAGTCACCAACCCGTTATCAATTGAATATATTTTAATATTAATTTTACATGTACTTGATTCAAAACAAATATCGCACATGAAACCAATACATACTTAAACTAATCAAACATTCTTGATAGTTAAACCTCGATTTAATAAACTATTGTAAGTATAATATTATGTATTTAGTTTTGTAGGTAAATGTCATGGTATAATATATTATAATATATTTTATTTGTGTACATATTATTATTTTGCTGTCATTCAATATACCACTTACTACTAGCTTGATATTAACTGGGAACAACATATATATATTATTAAAATCACTATCTAGTGTGTTGGTTTTATATAGGTATTTTTATAAACACTTTTTATACATCTGAAATAACAGTTTAATAACTATATATTTATGACTGTCTGTACCCGTGTATTGGACATTTTTATTCTAGTTTGTGAGTTATAATGCCAAAGGGTAGGTTAGGTTGTGTGATTTAAATATTATATTAGGTCTATATTATTCGAACTATATTTAAGTGATAAATATTGTTGATATACTATGATTATGTATAGTGTCCAATTGCATAATATCATATAGTGTTCCGTTAAATCTAATAAATTATAATGTCAACATAGTAGTATTATTATTTTCGTTATATGATAATCATACTTACAGCTAAAAAACATTTTATATGGAGTTCTTTGGTAAGCAGCTGAACCAATATTTATAAATAAGTGAATGGCCGTGTATTTTATGGTGAATTTGAGAAATATTATAACCACAGAATTTATTATAGAACATGATAATGAACTTATAAAACCTATATTTTTTAAACGAATTAAACATTTCAAACCTTACCATTTTGATAAAAAAAAAATATATCATATTTAATACCCATTTCTAAAAATAAAAAATCTATGCAAAAATGGCTGTAGCTTATCTAAAATAGTCGAGTTGTTAACCCGATGTGAATTATTACTTTTGACATTTCGATATTTTTAAATAAAAAAAATGTACGTTTCAGAAAGTATGAGTGTAACATATTCAATAATATCTTTAAACCTAAAACAAAATAAAATTGAAAATTGAATAAAAATCTTATATTCGAGATTTACTTTTTTTTTGTAATAAGAACTTTTCCACCTCACTTCCTGGCAATGTAATTAGAAGACTCAAAAGACAGTGGCCTAGAGACCTACTAAAATAAAAAAAAAACCACCACATCTAAAATGTTCTCGGTCGGGTGGTGCTGCTGAGTGCCTGACCACAAATGTTAAATTCTGTTACTTTATATTATTAAATATCCTATTTGATCATTGTATATAATGTTGTATAGATTGTAAACTACTCAAATAAATAAAAAAAAAAAATAAGAACTTACAAATATCATCGGATAGAATCTAATAATAAATGTATAACAAATAATAACATAATATATACTATGCCAATATACATATCTATAGAAAGAGAGAGTATATAATATATATACTATAGTGTATCGAGGTATACCTCTAAAGTCTAATGGAAAAAATATGGACCAACCCCAATTAAACGATGCACAGAGATTATTTCCAAAAAAACTCCTAGAGAATAATATACTGTCGTATAAAGATCATTTTATAAATTATGCACGTACCATTATACTTTTCTATGTTTGCTTAAGAACTACAACTAATATTTCTTAAATTTTCATTGTATGCAGCATTATATGACGTTTATAAAGTTTGGCAAACCAAACCGTTAATAATATTAACGAACTATCGTATAGTTGAGATTGCGTCATAATAATTATTATGGTTAACGCTCTCACAACTTTGTCACAAAATCAGAATCAAACTAGAATCTAAAAGATCGTCAATACATATTTTTTTTATTTTGAAAAATCAAATTTTTACAAATCAATCAAACCTAGATAAAATTCATAATAATTATAAATATAAAAATTATAACTAAAATTAGGCCAACTAGTTATGTTACCTTGCCATTAGCTAAAAATGGCCTTTGTATAATTTAATGTTAATCAAGAACAATAACAAAATTATATATATTACAATATAATATATTTTATGGTATTTAAAATAGTAAATAAAGCCACAGCTAGTCGTGTGTTAATTATCTTATACTAAATTTTATCCAATAACCATACAATATTTAATATATTACACATTAGATCTTGCACACTAAAGATTTTTAAGTGATTTTCGAAAACTTTTAGATTCACAATACACATAGGTAATGTTAAATTTAAAAATAAGTAAATTATATTCAAAGAATCGCCCTGTAAATACACAAGAATATTAATTACTCGTATATTATGCAATACATTATCCATTAATTAGTATTTTATACTAATAAAACTGTTAACTAATATTTACAATTTAAATAAATATAAATACAAACCATTTAATTGCATTTAATCTGAAATAGATAGAAATTATGGTTTATAAAACGTAAATTAATAAATAACTAAAATTGTTCTGTTTTAGATTCTGAGTGAAACGATGAATGTATTGATTTTACAATGATGTGTGTTTTTTTTTTTATTTTTTTTTTTTTTTATTTTTTTATTTTTGTGTCTGTGTACACGATAAGTAGTCGAAATAATGCTTCGATTTTCGACTTCAGTATCTTGTTCGATGGGAAAGTGAATATCGTTGGTGCATTGGGGAGGTCAAAATTTTAATTTCCCAGTAGTTTTCAAAAGCGATGTGAAAAACAAAAGAAAAATTAAGGAAAAACGGGAATTTTTACGCAAAATCGATTTTTAACAAAATCGATTTTGGTTATTGGTGTAACTCTAAAACAAATGACCGTAGATGCATGAAATTTTCACTGGTTGTTTATATTTGCATTTTCTATACACAATACAATTTTGAAAATAATTTGACTTTTTTTGAACTGTTTACGGACATTGTCAGTTTTCAGTTTTTTTAAATTTTTTTTCTATAAATATCAATAAAATTTTATCTGTTGAGTAAAAAAGCTTGAAAATTTAATAGAAGGCTCCTAGTTTATTGTTTCAAAGGCAGATGAAAAAAATTAAAAATCCTTAGTCACATTTTTTAATTATAAGCATTTAAAGTTCAAATTTTGACAAAATACGGAAAAATCACGAAAAATAGCAAATTATTTTGATGAGAATTCATAAAAATTTTTCTTTTTAAATCTAAGATTTGAAAATGTAATATAAGATTACTCATAAGTTTGTCTACCTTTATCAAAAAAAAAATGTCTAGAAGAAACTTAAATTAAATTTTTATGAGCGTCTGAAATTTATATTTTTACAACATTTGATATTTACTCGATTTCTCATGTAACAATTTTCTTATTTTATTGTAATTAAAAAACGAATGACTGTAGATACTTGAAAATTTCACTGAATGTTTATATTAGCATTTTATATACACCATAAAATGTTGAAAATATTTTGACTCTTTTTGAGCTGTTTACGGACATTGTCAGTTTTCAATTTTTTTAGTTTTTTTTTCTATAAATATCAATAAATTTTTATTTGTTGGGTAAAAAAGCGTGAAAATTTAATATTAGACTCCTGATATATCGTTTTAATAGCAGTTGAAAAATATTAAAAATACATATGCACAATTTTTTTTTATAAGCATTTAAAGTTCAAATTTTGACAACATTTATCAAATTTATAATTTATTAATTATTTTGTGGTTAAAAATTTATAAAATGTTTAACTTTTATGGCTAAGGATTGAAAATTTAAAACAAGGCTCCACGTTAATAGGTTATATATAAATTACTTTATTCACAATAATATCATCAAATATACTTGGTAATATCATAGGGTGACTGACCGTTTTCGCTCAGAATCGTTTTTCTTATACAATGATATTATATCATTGAATTCAAATTTAACACCATCCATTACAGTGACCCACTTGTAACCTACTGTACAGCAGAGCGACATCCACTTATCCACCTTTTTTTTTTTGTAATTCTTAAAATATGCAAAAATTGTAATATTCGTAGTAAGGAAATGATTATGTATGCAAAATATAAATTGGTATTTAGTACAAAATTATTTTAATTTGGTACTAAATAATTGTTTATTTAATAAAAAAATGACAAGGGTTCTAATTTCCTACATATTACACTGGGTGGTTAGTCTATACATAATAGTGAAAATTTAATTAAAAACACTTTAGTGTGTAGAACGGGCGAGGCCCATTGTTCGGTTTAGGTAGGTATTCGTTTTTTTGTCAATTTTGTTTTTTGCATTAATTGAAGCTCTGTTCCTTGATTTAGGTTAAAAACAATGAAAAGTTCAAATGTCAAATTTATAGTTCTGGGGTTGAGTTGAGTTTTGTTATGCCTGTCAACCAGTGTCCGGCAGGTACATAACCCCTTTCTATATTTTCTCTGCGTGCGTGCCCCAAAACCAATGTACTAAATTGGTCTAAATAATTTTCAATTAAATAAAACAAATACATTCAATATTGACCAGCAAAAAATGCATAACAATATTTAATTAAATATTAATTAAAACCCATTCTACTAGTTTATTAAACTAAAATTAAAACATACTTCTAATATTATTAACATAATATTTTATCGACGATGATATGGTATGGGCTTGGATCATCTGTTAGATTTTTAAGTTATGCATTAATGTTATATCTTATTATTTGAATGGTAACGGTCATATCAGATAAAAATAGTATGGTCATAATCGTAAAACGAAATCGTAAATGTTATCAGGTATGGAAAATACTAACATAAACATTTGGTAAAAATTCCAAGTGTCTAAAAATGTTCGTTATTGAATTATAACAAAATTTTACTAGTGAATATCATAAAAATTTTAAATTTAAACAATCGCAAAATATGAATGTTATACTTTACGGTAATTTTTTTCAAAAGTAGAAAAATGTATAAAAATCTTCTATTATAATTTAAAATGGTAGATATAAAAAGAAGAATGTTTATCAATTTGTAACTAAAAATAATTTACAAAATTTCGCGATTTTTATGAATTTCGTCAACATTCTAACTTCAGAAACAATAAAAAAATTGTGTCTATGATCAACTTATGTGGAACATAGCATTATGTTTTCAAGTTACAAACAATTATTTACCGACAATAATTGAATATATGTGGAAAATAATCATATTATATTTGATGAAAGTTTAAAATACCTACGGTTATTAATAGATAATTATAATAATTTAGTATAAATACAGGCAAAAATAAAAATAATCATTCGTATATATATGTATAATATATAGATGTCACTTATTAGTTTAGTTGTAATTAGATCTCAATATAATATTATTCTAAAAGAGAACAACAATATCGTATGAACTTCACGACAACTCTTTGACAACATTTTGTCACACATATCAATCAACTACTACAAAATAATCGACCCATATTGAAGAAATTTGATATCACACCACTTTAATAAGTATAATAATCATACCTAAATAGTGATCATAATGAAAAAAATACATTATGGGTTTTATACACATCCACTTATAAAATATATAATTAAATAAATTATATTTTTATTTTCTTGATTATTTCAATATGTAGATAGTATAATATATTATATAAATCTTACATATAAAAATACTATACAAATATATTTGTAATGGAATATTAATTTTAAAATAAAATAGTTTTTATAGTTGAATTTTTATTTAACTATAATAACTGATTTTTAGATTCTGAGTGAAGAAAAAAAAAAAAAAAATGATGTGTTTTTTTTTATTTTTTATTTAATTTTTAATTTTTTTATTTTTGTGTCTGTCATCACTTTTTAGGACAGTAAAAGTGCTTGGATTTTCTTCAACAGTAACTTTTCTGATAAGAAAGTGAATCTAGTTGGTACTTTGGGGGGTCAAAAGTAAAAATTTCCCAGTAGTAGATTTTCTCGAAAATATTAAAAATTCCCGTTTTTCTTAATTTTTTTTTTGTTTTTCATGTCGCTTTTGAAAACTACTGGGAATTTTTTTTACTTTTGACCCTCCCCCCCCCCACCCAAAGGACCAACTAGATTCACTTTCCTATCAGAGAAGTTACTGTTGAAGAAAATCCAAGCACTTTTACTGTCCTAAAAGGTGATTACAGACACAAAAAAATATTTAAAAAAAGACACATTATTTTAAAATCAATACATTCGTCGCTTCGCTCAGAATCTAAAATATATATAATTACATTCTTTATATAAAGTAATGTATGGAGAAAAAAATATTCGGTAACAAATTTCTGTAATTATTAAATGTAAGTAGGTACATAACATAAAAAAAAATTATAATATTTTAGTCTACATAAATTATATTTATCGAATTGCTCGTGCCTTGTAGAATATATTTTAGGTAGTTTAACGTCATATTTTTCAATCGTAATTTGTAAGTTCAAATAACACTCGTAATTCAAACTTAAAAATGAAAAATGTGTACATTGTTAAATGTATGTAAGTTTACTTGTTAAATGACGCCTGAGAAGTTTTGATCGATAAGTCTACACGATATTGGAATCGTATTCCAATAAAGAGGCAAAATATTAGCTATGCTACTCCACACCAGCTGGACTCTAAATCTGAGTTTGGGTCGTTAGACTCATATATTATAACTAGATTTCTGTTGGTCTTATATTATCGTATCGTTGGCTAAGTAAGCCAATACCTAAGGACTAAGAGCTACAATAGAAAATGTCCATCAAAAAGTTATCCATCACGCGGTTGAAATATGTATCTACATGATAAAATGATACGTAGGTTTCGACTATATTATATTATTATGACTAAATAATTTTTGATGACTAAAAATTGCTTAAAAAAATTGAAATATTTTTTAAATTTCATTGTGTAGGTACTTTAAATATAGTAATATACGTTAAAGTTATAAGTCCCCAAAAATACTATCGTACTTCTAATTTCGTCCAAATTTGAACTTCAAACGGCTGTAATAAAATTTTACTTATATGGTTTTCAGATATATTGGTTTTAGTAATAACTACTTATGACAAATATTTTCAACATTTTCAAATATACATCTATACAAATGTATGTATACTTTAATTTATTTATATTCACACCATTCCACGGAAAAAATAGTTTCAGCAATAATCAAATTGACCTATCGTAACACTAGTAATAGAAAAATAAGTTACTTTAATATCAATATCAAAAAATGTATTGCAATATGAGCCTTATAATATTGACGCCTGACAGACTATCTCCGTTCAAAATTGTTTTTCATATGCAATGATTTATCTTTGAAATAAAATGTAACCCATACATTACAATTTACAACAATGGCTTACACATTGACGAGGTACACTCGACACCTATGGATAGCAGAGCATTTACCTTCTTTCCCCCTTTTTTTTCATTTTTCAATTATTGTGATTACTTTTGAGTTTTGACTGGTAAATTACAAATTAAATCGAATTTTTCCAAATACCACCTTTGATATTAGAAAATGCAATATTTTTTCTGCTACTAAAGCATCTTCTTACACAATAAAAAATATTTATTAAATAAATATAAAATAACATACGTCATTGCAAAACATAAAAACCAATACATTCATCGCATTGCTCAAAATGTAATATATTCAGTAAAAACTAAAATAATGTTGAGCTATACTGGATTATGGTTAAATATTTATTTTTTAATAGCTAAACCTGTCAATTATTAACTACTATATTTTTATATAATTAAAGTTTGAAAGTCATAGTAAAAAACACTTTTTAATATTTAAAATTAATTATTAAATAATCTACCTACTTCCCCCGTCTTGCATTAAAATTATATTCTTTTAGTTAATATAAACAATTAATACCCAAACAATTTCAAATAAAAATAAAAAAAAACATTTCCACTTTAAAACACAAAGTTAATTGGAACTAAATATTTCGAAAATAAATAAGTACTATAATATAGTTAGTAATATATAAATAAACGTTGAAACTTAATAAAGTAGTCATGATAAAGTGATTGCATTTTAAAAGCATTGACAAATTTAGATTTTGATCAGAGCTATGAATAAATTAGTTTTACAATAATGTTGTATTTAGATTTTTTTTCATCGTGTTTGGAGGAGAAAAATCTGTCAGTCATCACCTTCGAGGTTGTATAGATAATGTTAATAATTCGTATCAACATGGAACTTTTTGGGGGTACAAAAATAATTCCCCAATACAATTCCAAAATATTCTAGAAAAGCCAAAATAAAATATGAAAAATCGGGTAAGTTGGTGACAATTTGCTGTACAGTTGGTGACAAGTGGCTATTGTAATGGATGGTGTTAAATGATATAATATCATATTGTATACAAAAAACGATTCTGAGTGGAGAGGTTTTATGAGCCTGGGATATTTTATAATATTATATTTATACTGTTTTTATTATTAATACGGTAGCTGGTAAGTTCAATTAATATTATTTGCAAATTATCATATTTGTCATTTAAATTAATAAACTTTAGAAGTTATAGGTGCATTAGGTAGTGTAAATATCAAGTTCTATGGTTATTCGTTTTTTAATTACAACATCGTATGAAAATTGCTCCATGTAAAATCGAGTGATTATCCAATGTTGTAAAATGTTAACATAAAAATTTTATTTGTCCTTCCGAAAGACAATTTTTTTTTTGAGAAATGTAGACAAACTTGTGAGGAATCACGACGTACTAAGTTTTCCAATCTTAGATATAAAAAGACAATTTTCATAAATTACAAACTCAAAATAATATTCAAGTTTTCGTGATTTAAATTAATTTTGCCAAATTTGAACTACAGACACTCATAAGATATTATATTGTGGATTTAAAACTCAACATTTTTAATTTCCACTAACAACTTATGAGAAACCTAGATTTTCTTTTTCTGACCGAGTGATATTTTTTTATCGACATTAATTTAAAAAAACCTAGTAATAATCGATAATTGTATATACTTATAAATAGTTCAACATGAGTCAAAAAAAATTTTATGGTGTATATAGAAAATTATAATATAAACATTAAGTTAAAATTTCATGTATCTCCGGTAATTTTTTTTAGAATTACACCAAAAACTAAAATCAATTTTGTCATAAACCAACTTTGAGTAAAAAATCTAGTTTTTCTTTGATTCTTATTGGTCTTTCCCCAAACTTTTAAAAACTACTGGGAATTTCAAATTTTAACCTCCCAAATGACCCAAGTGCACCAACTAGATTCACTTTCCAAACGGAAAATATATACTGAAGTTGAAACTTGAAGAATTATTTTGACTAATATTATTGTATTATACACACTGTAAAATAATACATACATTGATCCTCTGAAAATCTATAATGGTATAATATTTACGCAACTAAAATTTTTTTAAAAAACAAATTTTGTCTGTTTTTCAGAAATTGATTGAAATTTTAAATTTATGAATACTTTCAAAAACATTTGTTAATATAATACAGTGTTTAAGTTTTTCTAATAGAATTAAAAAAATTTTGAAAATACAAAGGCACACTGTTTTATATCATCGTTTTGAATCTTAGCATAGCGAGAGTGCACTATTTTTTTTATTTTTTTTTTATTATTATCCATGCGATATCTTTTTCTAAAATTTTAAGAATATTGAAAAACCAAATCTCATTTATACTATCTATAGTAGTCTAATAAGTAAGAAACAAAGTTTACTTACTCAGAGATTAGGATCAGAGACAATAAGTATCAGTATTTAGTACTTATATAGTATTTTTAATATTTTGTATTTATACAACGTCAATCATACTTATATTGTATATACGATTTTTATCAAGTTATCATACTGAACTTAAAAATAAACAAATCAAAAATAACAAGCAGATTTAACAAATAAAATAAAATAATTATCATAGTCTATTTACATGAACGTATGAATATAATAATATTAATATTCTAAAATATATGTAGCTAATTTGCCTAACCAACACGCCGTGTTACCAAAGTTATGAATTTTAATTTACGTTTATTTTTTTCTATGTATAAATATTATATTGAATGAATCTAAATCTAATATTGTACAAATTTTTCAAATTATAAAATATATAATAAACCTTTAGGCCATAGTGATATTTTATCTAAGCCACATTATTGTTACTATATATAATATTTTTGTCAGTTTTTTCATAATGGTATTAATCTATTAAAATTATCGTCAACATAACTATATTCGTTACTCTGTACATTTCGTTTCCTAATTATTAGGAAAAAGCATTTAAGGAATTCTCTACCGTAAATATCCTTTAAAGTTAAAAATTGTAAATATTTTCTTCCCTAACAAAATGATGACAGGCATAGCAAAAAAAATCTTAAGACAAAATTAATTCAAACATCATTGTAACCAAAGCATTAATTAATCTACGTAAAATCATTCTTAAATTAATAAATTTATATAATGATTAATAAATAATGTATTTATTTTAGTTTGTATGTTTATTTCAATGTATTATAATAAAATATAAATACATCTTTGTGGTTGAAAATTGCTAGTTAAACAAAAAATTCATATTTTCTATATTGATGTGGACGTGGTAAATCATTTATTATTTTATAGAACAAATACAATTGAAAATAATAAAAGTTTCCCACTGTAGCAGCCAGCAGGTGGTTGTTTTTTTGGATAAATATTGTCATCACATAAAGAATAAATGCATATGTAGGTACTAGGTAGTACATTTCATTCTCATAATATCATGGGAATCGTAGCCATTTTTTCAAATATTTATTTCTTTGTACTTTTCAAGAACTACTGATATTAGTTTTACATTATTGAAATACGTTATTACATTTCATACTAGGGAAAAATATATATTACTTAATACGTTCAATAATGTAAATTGTATTGCATAAATACAAAATATTCAACATATAAATGATAAACCTTATTTTATTTATATATTGGCTAATAAAAACGCAATATTATGTACTTATAACAATAATTGTTTCTCTGTCAGTTTTAAAACATAAAAATATTTAAAACTGTATGTATTTGGTATATTCAATTTATCAAACCTATCGATTATACTAATAAAATATATTGTAATAACTAATAAGTAATACTAACTCCTAAATTTTTAATTAAAGCATGTTTAATAATCTAATATAAATAAATGAATATATTAAATTCAAATCTAACAAGGGAGTAAAAGTTTTAAATTTCAACTAAACTATCATGCTAATTAATGTCAACAATGCTTGTACATAATATCACAATTAAAACCATTTTCTGCCCAAATATAAATTAAAATTTTTAATTGCTCAATTGTGACAAGACGACTAAGTGTTTTTGTTTTTGACAATATTATTTTACATTACAGGCATATAATATACTAATATTGCATTTATTGCATATATATTGATAATTAATACACATGTTATAATAAACTGTAATCCTTCTATTACAAAACGTTATCAAATAAATAAATATCTCATAAAACTATTTGAAATATCTCAATAACATCTTGAAATAATCATGTAAATGGCAGAGTGAAATGCATAAAAAAATAAAATTGTTTGTAAAGTTCTCATTGATATTATACAACATTTTTTCTTGAAAAAATAGTTTTACTATACTTCAAACGTTATGTTGAAAAATTATATAAAGTCTACACTATACTATTTATTAAATAAACTATTAGGTAACAAATAATTTGAACTGAACTATAATGTAGTACATCGTACATGTGTATATTCCAAAGACTGTTTAAAAGTTGAAGTTTAAACTATGAGAACGTGAAATATTGTAATTCAGTGGTATAACAATGGCACTTAAAATCAAATCAAAAATCAACGTACATGCTTACTTAAAATATCGTTTATTAAGGATTAATTTGATTTTTGTCTACTTAAGACACGATACACGTGATCATTCGTCATTTATTGACTAAGACATTCGCCTAGTCGTAAAATTAGGAATATCCATTACCGAGTTTTTCTTTTATATTTTACAACTCATGACGGTAATATGGCTGGCATGTATTTACATGAATATACATATAAGTAAGAATAAATCTGAATTACTGAAAGCATACGAATTTCTTTAATTAATGATGTACTTAGTTATAATTTATTAGTGATTGTATATAATTTATAACTTATAACTATATCAAGAATAAAAATATTATTTTATTTTTATTTATATGCCAACGTATAGTTTATATTATAATATAATATCACTGATGTTAGCAATTTTAAAAATAAGTTAGGTACAATGTGCTATAATACCCTAACTCTAACCACACAACCATAAAATAATAAATTCTAAGAGCGATTTTGGTATAATAATATGCATGTGTGGTAGTGAACGAAGACAAAATATATTTTTCTGGTTCACCTTCTTAAAAATATAAATTATATTATAAATAGTTAATATACTTTTTTGCTATACCACTTGTCAGAGAATAAGCACTACAAGTTTTATAGATCTAAAAAATAATTATACTTTTGATAAAAAATATTTATTTTTTTAAGTGGTTTTAGTTTAAAGACATAGCTTACGTTTGTTTTAAATAATAACTGTATACAATTTATATTGTGGTAGCTGGTAAACCAAAAACAATTTACGTATTACGCATAAACCAATCTATTTATGTCACAAACAACTACCGACTTCAAAATATGTACGGATTTAAACAAATAACAGTTTTGCAAGAAATGAAAAAAATGAAAAAAGGTATTAACATTATCATTTTGAACTTTAAAATAAATTAAGTTGTAAGATAAATATCATCTCGTTTTACTCGTTCAAATATAAATATGTACTTTAATATAATATTCTAGTATTTCTGATAACTTCAATACTTCTACTACTTACCTTATAACTGATTGAAATATTATACGTAGAATTTTATCTTTTAGATTCTGAGCAGAGCGATGAATGTTTTGATTTTACAATGATGTGTGTTTTTTGTGTCTGTGACCACTGTTTGGATTAGGAAAACTGCGATTTTCTTCAACAGTATCTTGTTTGATGGAAAAGTGAATGTAATTGGTGTACACCAAAGCGGCACCCACTTGAATACTTTTTTTTTAAAACTGATAAGCATAATATGTTATCTAGGATAAATGTATTTTAAATAAGTAAATTTGTATCGATAATAATGTAATATTATTATGTGTAGTTAATAAATATATACAACTTATTTTTAACAGGAAAGAGCTAAAGTGAGTATCCATCGAATAACCGGATATTTTTAGTTTCTCCTGATAGGTTATAGCCGGAATTAAAATTACTGGTACCTACCGTTCTTAATAGTATGCAAAAACTCTTAAACTGCAATATATATATAAAGGTTTCAAAAGATAATATTAAAATGTTATAGTGCCCTTTTTCACTAGAAATCATCCCACAGTTACAGAATTTCGTGTAATCATAATTTTTACATAATATGTTATAATTATCTTTTTTCTTTATCATAAGTTATTCGCCTTTTATAACTAGTATACGTTTGAAACATTTATATTTTCAAAACGTTATTACTTTTACTTCTTTGCTTTTATATTTTAAACACATGAATTTAATCGAGATAAAAAAAATTTAAAAAAATATACAATTGCTAACAAATAAATTAATATATACCTATATAATACATAATTTGTTTATTATATATTATCCTTATCTGTGATCCTTCCTCAGTTACTTTCCACGGTTGTCAACCAATGCAGTTTTTAAAAATTTTTCGAAATTAAAAATAAATACATTTTATTTTTGTATGATAACAATATAGGGTGAGTGCAATAACCTTGTATATTTAAGCCATGATCCAGACTAAATGTATGCCCAAAAGACATAATTCAATTACAGCGAGGTTAATCAAAAACTAGTCACTAAAGTACTAAACAGTATGAAATTTATAATTTATTTCCATAAGTTAATATCGATACTTTTAATAATGTTGTTTAGCAAATTTTTAAGAATCATAAGATAACGCTAAGTACCTTCACTGGAAACTAAAACTTTCTAAGGGTATTAAATCTATTCTAAAAGTTGTAAGACTTTTATTGTGTTATAATACTGCACTGATACCGATCAAGATATTAACCTCTTGGTAAATATAGTCACTTCAAGAAGTTATGCATACGAGATTGAATTGAAAATTTATTTGAATGATTTTTGGCTATTTTATTTATAAGTATAATACATTTAAGAATCAAATCGAATCAAATAATAATTTACTTTTTGGCATGCACGCAGAAATAAAGTAAATCAATGTTATATAGAGTTAAAATACAAAAAAACTAAGTTAAAAAAAATAGCCTAAATCAACCTATAGAACTATTGAAAGAACCCATGAATAAATATCATGATTTATGACTTAATAAGAGGGGTGGCAAAAATTATTATTAAGTTAATTTTTGTGAGTTATCTGAATACGTACGAAAAATTACTGCAGTAACTTTTGTAGTAGAATAAAAATACGAAAAGAATAAAATGGAAAATTAAAAGCAAAAGTTATAGAAAATGAATTAAGTGTAAGGGGGATATGGTGAAATAGTACGTACAAATATTATAGTACAAACCAGCAAGTCGATGACCCATTCGACTATGGTCCTTCCAAGAGTGAGACGCCATGATGAACCCTGCTATACTATATTGGTGCATGGAGTTAAACGGTATAATAAATAAATATTTGTTTACGTAATAAAATAAATAATAACAAGTCTGAGGCACTCGGGGACAGCCGCGAGAAAGCTATTGCATAGCAATTTTGTAGCTATTTATCATATAATTATAACTATTTATTTTTGTATGATACCTATCAATTCAAGTTACACTTTTTGAACGCGACGACCGAAAAGAAAATGACAAAATTAGTTTTAATTTTGTTGATAATGGTAGATAAACACCGTACGGAAATATTTTATTTGAGACTTTTTTTGCTTGGCAACTGGTTGGACTGTAAATAACAAAAATAATAATAACACCACTCTTTTTCGTTACGCCAGGCCCGCGATAAAAGCTATGCAATAGCTTAATAATATATTATCGATGTACATATCATTATGTGTTTACTTTACGCGTTCTGGTATTATTTAACGTTGATTAGTGATTTTATTTCATTGGTATAAAGGATACGTATAATTATTCTACTACTTTATTATATTTCGTATCTTATAATAATGTATAATATGTTACGGTCAATGACAAAAATTGAACATTTATGTCACTAACCGGTCATTAACGTTATAATCCAAGTTGCTAGGTTAATTTCGTAAGCTACCGGGCAATGACGTCAGTTTCCAAGATAAATATGTTATCGTTGAAAATTACATAACAAAATAAAACAATTTTACCTCAATGACCGAATATTAACGTTATTAACCATTGACTGTTGGTCAATTACGTAAATGACTGAAAATACACAACATTTAATCGATTACAGACTACAGTTATTAATATTTGTCTTATTATTTTATTTTTATTATTAATTATAATATAATATATTTATTAATTGAAAAGCGAAGAGCTAGAGCCCTCTATCAACGCACTCGTCTTCCTTCCCACCGTCAAAATTATAACCATTTATCCAATTCCCTGAAAAAAATTCTTGTCAAATTTAAATCTACAACCTTGCAAAACCATCTATCTAATCTTTCTCCAAAGGAAGGTACTCTTTGGAAAACAACAAAACAAATACTACGTTATAAAGCACCAAACCTCCCAATCAAAAAATCTGATGGCAGTTTAGCGTGCTCGGACACTGAAAAGGCTGATCTTTTTAAGCTTCATCTATTTAACACATTCCAGCCACACTCTAATATAAGTGATGTTGCGCATTTTAATACGGTCGATGAGTTTCTTAATTCTCCACTTCCCGTCTCTTTACCAGTCAAACCATTCACTCCAAACGATATTAAATATACCATTCAAAAAAGCTCCCTGAATAAATCACCTGGCTTCGATCTTATAACTGCTGAAGTAGCTAGAAGTCTCCCAAAAAGAGCCATCGTCCACATCTCACACATATACAATGCAATTCTTAGACTTTCGTATTTTCCACTACTCTGGAAATTTTCAACTATAATATTAGTCCCTAAACCAAATAAACCTCCTGATCTTCCATCATCCTATCGTCCAATTAGTCTCTTACCATTCTTTGCTAAAATACTAGAAAGGTTAATTCTAAAACGTATACTACCCATTATTATGGAAAATAATGTACTACCTGATATCCAATTCGGATTTTGTGCTTCTCATTCGACTATACACCAAGTACACAGATTAGTTGACGCTATTTCCTATGCACTGGAACAAAAATTATATTGTACGTGTGTGTTTTTAGACATCTCTCAAGCATTTGACAGAGTCTGGCATGATGGCCTACTGTATAAGCTTAAATAATTTCTTCCACCTGCTTACTATCTAGTTATAAAATCGTACCTCATAGAACGTCATTTTCAAATTCACTACGGTTCTGCTTTTTCCGATATAGCAGTTATAAACGCTGGTGTTCCACAAGGTGGCATATTATCCCCTATCCTTTATAACATTTATGCTTCAGACCAACCAACCACTCCTTTTACGTCAGTAGCCGACTATGCAGATGACAAAGCGATAATTTCTATCAACAACGATCCCCTCACTGTCTCTTCAAACCTACAAAATCATCTTGCCTACATGGAAAACTGGTTTACCATATGGCGTTTCAAAGTAAATCAAAGTAAATCTACCCACACCACCTTCACCCTCAGACAGGCTCCGTGTCCAAATGTTTTCTATATGGCACACCCATTCCTACCTCTCCTACTGTAAAATACCTTGGTCTTACACTAGATCAAAGACTTACTTGGGCCCACCATATAAGAACCAAAAGACTGGCTCTAAATAATCGCCTACGCATGTTAAAAACGGTATTATGCAATAATAAATATACCTCCACGTCCACCAAACTTCTTATATATAAAAGTCTACTCAAACCAATGTGGACGTATGGTCTGCAGTTATGGGGTAGTGCAAGATCGATAATGATCGAGTATACAAATTACAATAATGCCGTTCTCTGTACCTAATAAAAGATAATCATTTATTAATTCAAATAAATATATCTAAATTATCTTAATATTAATATCTTGATAATTTGTTAGATAACCACGGCATTATTTAACTTAGCCATCGGCTATGTGCCTATGTATTATTGTATTTATATTGTTATGGTTTGCTCGAGAAACTATCGCTGATTATCGATGATATTAATAAATAACACACACTAATGTAGTAACGTGTGTGGATAGATAACTGACAGTGACCCGTAGGTAAGTTATAAATGTATAAAATATGTATAATTTACAACCACGTCCAACAGGAGTTGGGCATTGACGTGAATAATAAAATAATACTCGAGTTTAAAAAATTATATATTTTGTGTCGCCACTTACGTAAATTACCGGTCACTTTCGACATCGAAACATCGGGCTTTAACGTAAATATCATCACTTTCGTCATTGACCGTAACATAAACATATATATATATAAATATTATAATTAATTTACCCAAGTATGTAGTTGTATTCGTGGATAGGGGGTTGAGTTCGATGCTCGAATTGAGTTACTGCGCGATAATACGAGATAACTAATTAGATAGTCATACCGAATGTTGAATGAAAATATTATATTATGGACGCATTGGCTTTAAATGGCAAAAATACGGTCGAAGTGCATACTGGCGTAGACGATGTGTCTTGAGGCTTCTTTTGAAGGACTAACTTCTTTTCACGGACTGGCGAGCTGTGTCGATTTTGTCACATCCTTATATAGAATGATTTTTGTGTAATCCCCTCTTTGTCGGTGTATACCGATTGAACGTAACGTTAAAGTATTGATGTGTTTATGATTTTATATTGTGCAATGTGACAAAGGTACACTGTGTTTAATTTATTGTGTTATTTTTACTGAACGTCGGATCGGACTTTCGGAGGGGTCTTCAAGTATAATATGATATGAGTTACAATGTATTCACGATCTTAAAATGTGAGTTTCGTCTGGCGCCGCTGATAATTTATTGTAATATTTTTACTAAACGTCTGATCAGAGAGTTGTTGAATATTATATTTTATGTGTAGCAAGTGTCGCGAGTATAAAAGGAATGCGTTTATATATATGCCTAATGTGTATGTATATATGTATATTGAAGTACCCCACATCCCATATAGCTCGTCATTATTAATTATCCGGTGTTTTTGTTTAAGTATAGAAATATTATATATTACACTTTAATTTTTAAATCCTGGCAGTTATATTGTATAATTCGACATCTTAATTTCACAATAATGATTCATGGTTTTTAATATTATTATCTATGTTTAATTCTAATCAACTAAAAACGTCTATTTATTTTTTTCAGATCTTTAAAACAACCATGATGGACGAAATTCATAACAAAGCTGTATGCAATGAATCTTTAGAAGGAAATATATTAAGCTTAAAGAGTAACATGTCGATTCCAATAGACAGCTGCAATAATTATACTAATCATACGGAGTTGTACATAGAACGTGAGTAGAAAAAAAAACTTTATTTTTCATTGTTTTCTTGTACATATTATTTTTATAGAAATATATTCAATTATTTAAAAAAGAATTATTTTTTTTTAAATCTAAGATTAATGCAATTTACAAATTTACAATATTTTCTAGCTTTATTGCTCTATAGTCTATGATATACCTAAGCAAACTTAATTTAGTTGAGAATAATATCGGTTGGTTTACACTTATAAGTTATAGGTAGGTACCTGATTCTAATAGTGTCTAGTTAAAAATCTTCGAAGGCGTAAACTTTGTCTGGTGTTGTTGTGTGTACATACATACAAAGTGTTGAAATTTAAGTTAAAATTAAATGTCATGTTATCAGACATGTCTAGTAGCAACTTGGTTTAAGTGCACATCACTGCATAGAATTCTGTTGATCAACAAAAATAGCAAACATAATATAATACATATTAATTAGTAACTATTACAAACAATCTGCAATTCAATTGCAATTTAATACAAACTATTTTAATGGTGTTTGTGGACAAATCATTGCTTAAATGTTAAGTGAAAATTGTTTCGTAAGTTTTTTTTAGTCTTGTAATTAGTTCATTTTGTTTTTGATTAGCTAAACCGTAAGCATTCCGTAGTGGGATAGGTTAGATTGATTGATGAAAGAGTTTTTTTATATTTTGTGCTGGTAATCCATTTTAATAGTTTAGAAAATTGGCAAAAAGTAAATTATTGTTAATTTTATTTAATGATTTGGGTTTATAGTCAGATACATACTGGGAATGAGATCTAGATGAGTTTGTATCAATTGTTTGCTGCTGGGTTGTTTTACGATTAATTTTATTGTTTACATTATTTATGTGATTTATGTTATTATTATTATTATTATTATTATTGATATTATTGTTTAAGTGAGTATACTGGGTATCGTGTTTTATCGAGGTTGTTTTACAGAATCGTCGAAGTTCATTGTAGATGTGCCATCCTTTTTAGTTCGCTGGACTCATTGGCTCAAATCACAGGGATGCTAAGGGTTCTTAGTCCCCTGAATATAAATACTAGCAGCCCGAATCTCTTGATTATCTTAAATAATAATTAAAAATCTTGGACACGTACCACTATCAAGGGTCAATATAGACAATCGGACATATAAATTATCCACATAGAAAGAGATACACGTTAGTAGTCCTTAATAATGCAACTATTTAAAATAAATATGTTGAAAAATAAGTGTCCACTGTAATTATATATTTCTACTTTCTAGTATAGTTACAGAGTACAGTGAAAATTTCATATAACGAACTTCCAATTAGTAACATCTTCTGATCAACTAAATATTTTTTAGAACCAAACCAAATTAGAACCAAAATATGTATTTAATTCTATTTTACAAAATTCTCCACAATACCTACGAATTTATTTTGTTGCTCTTGAGGCCATGAGAGGCATCACTGTACGTATTATATATCTTTTAAAAAACACTTAATTTGATTTGTGTACATTGTTATAGTTATATAATACGTGCAGTAAATAATATTAAAGATATAATATGTACACTACATATTATGTAATGTGCATTATACATATTATTATATCTTGAATAATGAATTCAAACTTCAAGCCTCTCTTGGCTTTACTTCCTCTAAAAAAAACTTGGGCGATTTGCGCCTGTGTGACACTAATCTACCTTGCAGAAAACACATACTATTTTGACAGTTGACTCATTGAAATTACTGCAACCTATGCATGGGTGTATGATTATCTCCGAAGAGAATGCCCATTGTAAAATATGAACAGTATTTTTGTTGAGTGGTCGTGATATTGGCAATTTATACAGTGTACAATGTTTCTAAATTTATGTGGCTCTACTTCACATTTGGTTTTGAGTACCGAGTACTAAATATATATCATCATTGGTCAAATAAACAGTTGTACGATTTATTGCTAAAAATAAAAAAAAATCGTTGAAAGTTTGATTTTCTTGGTTTTTTTTTTTAGAATATCAGTAAGCTTATGGGCTGAAAACCCTATTTCTTTTATAGATATTTCTATCTAATCTGTTGGTGTAGACGGGTTTTGGAATACCACCAGAAAATACTTTTCTTCTTGGGGATAATAGTATGGTACTGTGCGTCTTTATCTTTTAGAAAACGTAAAAATAAATTGTTTGACAGAATGATTCACATTTAGTTGTTTGGACTTGTAATTCATTTGTAGACGATTTAAAAAGTAAGTTATCAGAACCATTAAAATTAGTTGGCTCCTAACGAAGACAACGTACGATAAGACATATTGGTAGGGGAAGCTTTGTTTTAGTAATTTGTGCTTTATCGGAGATTTTAGTATCATTAACGATCTTCCCCTTTATTATAACACATTAATCTAATTTAAATTCACAATAATCGATATATTTATAAACGATAGTGTTGATTTCAATTTATTTCAATTTACTTATTATTATGATTACGTTGTCTTATAATTATAATTGTCCATATTATCCATATTACCTATATCAGTTTTAAAGTCAATTTCAAAAAGAACGGAAACTATAATTTACTACTTACGAATATTGTAATATTTTTTTTAGAAGTAAAATATCAAATATTAAATCCTGAAGTAGTAACCTACGTATGTTTTTAATGATGTATTATGAATTGATTTTAAATTTATTCACATTTATATATGAGTAAATAAGTATTTAAAAGTGAAAAACAAATATAAATAATATATTATAATATTAGTACAAGCATACATTATTACGTAATATAATATTATTACGCATTGTATATACTATATAGTGTATACTTGCATATTCTCATTTACCGTAAAATGTATTTACATAATATAGTTAAAAAACTATTCCCAGACAACATTTTAAAATGATAATATTATGAAAACATTATAAAAAATATTTTAATAACATTATAAAAATATTATAATAATATTATAATCACGAATAATATTATAATGTTACAATAATATTTTTAGTCAAACATTTGCTGTCTGGGTTTTAGCAAGAGCATAATGCACAGCCCTAATGTAAAATCGCATAAATTATTACAATTTATGAAATTTAATATAATATTATGATATGAGTCATATTATGTTCAAGATTACAATTTTTAACGTTATTGTGTAATAAATATAGCTGATGATAAAATGCCTATAGTTGAATACTGTTGATTTATGTGATAGTTTAAATAATATTTCTGGTCAAATCACTTTTATGATAAATCTGTATTTTATGATTATATGCTTGTTTATTTTGAAAAGGAGTCAGTTGTAAGCATTCTTTGTTATGTTAAGGATATTTGAAAGTTTTTCAAAAATATATTTAAATAGGATTTTTTTTTATTGTAACGATTCAGTTATATAATATAATAGTTATTATACCACTGTACTATGATTACGAACTATTCTTACAATATTGTTTATTAAATATTAAATATTCATAGCACGTGAGCAAGTTCCAAAGGTACAAATCTGTATAAAGCTTACATAGACCACGTGGTATATACCTACCGTATAGTTAATAAGTATATGAGGAGGAAATACAAATCGTCGACCTTGTCTAAAAGCTTTGTCGACGATTTTACATATTTTGTTTGTGTGTAGGAGCTTATATATTATACTTATAAGTTATACTTCTAAAGTAAAGAGTGCACTCGCTTGTCGATTGCTGTTCGGATCGAGGGAATGACGTTTTCTGTTATCGGTCGGGAGATTATCTGTAACGGATCCGTCGCCGTATATATTTCGTAGAGCAGATTTCCCGTCGCTGCAAAGATAATTGAAAATTTTAATAATTTACCTATATATACGACGTATACACTTAGATATTATATAATAATAATAATTTTCCATTCCGATATTACAGTCGACCTGTGAATATTATAGATGCGATTAATTACGTGCCTGTAATTCGAAAACGGCGATCGATCGTGCGTCACTACCCCACCCCCCACAACGTCATTATGGTGAGGGGAGGGTGGCAATTTCCGAACTTGCTTACCATAACATTTTTAGTTTTTTTATTTTGTTTTTTCACAGACGCTGCTCTTCTGTCCCGTAAAGTGTCGCGTTACAGGTACCGTTATTAAATTGCGAAAGACGCACGGTTCGAGCGCGTGTTTTGTGAGAAAATAATGTGCGTAGGGGTAGGTATTATAATAAAATAACCCTATCTCATTACAATTCAACGCCAACAATAATATTTCTGTTTATTATTGGGAGTGCAATTCATTCGTCGCGCACAAATCATTCAACGCCCTGGCACCATAATAGTAGGTATGTAGTACAGGCCACCGTAGTCTTTCATCCAAAACCGTATTTTTTACTCTGTATTCTCTGGTTCACAAAATATTGTGTTCGCATTAGGATCAATCGTTATTTTTTTTTTAGTCCCACGCCTAGAATTTCTACTGGGCAAATCCTATGTTACAATAATAATATAATATTACCTAACAATGACATTCCTGCTCGACAGTCGAAAAGGCACAAACGTCTATAACAATAACTACAATTTCTACCTACCTCTATATAATAATATGATGATGAAGGTACCGCGTGTGTAGTATAGCGTCCCTGTTATGTATACCATATACCTACATGCATGTAGGTATACTAAGGGCGTATCCTAGGTAATAATAGTGCGCCGTTTTGAAAATGGAAAAAAATGTATAACTATTATTTAAACACGCATACAGTACATAATATTATATTACGAATATAACGTTATTGTGACAGCTATAATATATATTTATACGAATATAAATCTATTATATATTGCAGGGGTGGCCAAACAGTTGATGGCGATCGACAGGTCGATCTTGGACGAATTCTAATTCGATCCCCCTTGTTAGAATTTATTAACTATTCTTATACATTTGTCATTTAGTAGATACAGTTATTAATTACATATATTTTTTTGTTAGTGTGTAATGACATTTTCTTACATGAAAATTATAAAAGCAGAGTAGGTTAGTTTTATGATAATTTAGATTTTAGCACAGCGACTTCGCTTGGCCATGATATGAAACAACACGCTTCTACATCAACAGTATGATGTCAATACATTTTAAAATGATTTAGAAATTTAATGTGAAACACTCATTTTAGATAACTTAACACTTTTATTTTATTATTTATTTAGGAAAGTACGTTTATTATTAATATTAAACAATTTTTTTATATTAGTCGATCCTAAAAGAAAAAATATACTTTCAGTAGATTTAATCAAAAAAAGTTTGGCCACCCTTGATATAAGGTACGTCGAGTTGAAAACATTGCGGTCCAATATTGTAGAGCAATATTGGGTTTGTTTAACCGGTACCTAATAATTTTGAAGTGAGTAGATAGTGGATACCTATATAATTATGTACCGTATAACTATCATTTTGTGGTTAAATCATGAATGTAAAACTATAAAAAATATCAGCTATAATGTAATAAACATTATTATTATTTTATTTTTTTTCATCACCGTCCAAATATATTAGTTACAATTATTTACGTATATTAACGTATTTCTGTTATTCCATAATCTGATCCAGCTAGTGCACTGTTATGATAGTGTACATATAATTATACCAAATGTCATTCAGCTAATAAATATAATGGATTTGAAACAGTTTCATAGTATAATACATTACCTATATGAAGAACACTGAAATTAGTCATCATAGTTCAGTAGAGGTGTGAAGTGCAATATATACATTCCAGTACGCACCTTTCTGGCTTTCATATATTATTATCTCTGGGATAAGGTATATAATAATATGTGTAATCGCTGTGCATTTAAATATTTAAGTAATATTTTATAGTACTATAAGTGTAGGATATATCTGGTACTCGAATGTTTACTTGAAGTGATTCCGCACTCATACAAGACAATTTCATTAAAAAACCCTATTTACCACGCCACTGATCAGCTACAAAATTAACTGATGTAATTAATCTCTTGGAATTTAATGACGTTGAATCGAGAGGTAACCCTCAGTTTAGTATTATTAGTTTAAACTTCAACATTTGAATGGTTCAATGGGCACTAATATGATAATCTAGATTTATAGATTAGTACGTGCTTATAGGTTACATCAAGTTTCAGATGACATTTTATTTTATTAGAATTATTAATACACAACGTGATTTACTAAATATGTGCCCCTCCACCCACCCCATTTTTCATTAATAACTCAAATTCTGATAATGTATAATATCTTAAGTTTACTTAAATACCATATTTTCAAAGACCTAGTTCGTTTTATATAATTCTAGAAGTGTCTTGTGAGTGTACCGATACAATCTCTATTTTTTTTTCAAATGAGAACTAACCTTTTTTTACTGTCAACTGTTAAGCAGATAATATTTTTGAAAATATTGATATACCTATCTAAAGTTAACGATTAATTAATCTGAAACAAATTCAAACGAGTAGTTTTTCAGTTATTGAAATATAAATACAAAGCACTAATAGGATTATAACCCACAAAAATTAATTTAGAAAAACATAAAAAATACCAGATACCTATTTAATATTAAATCGTATATATTTTATTGAAGGTACATTAAATGTTTACAAGTTATATAATGTTGATTGACTAATATTAATTATTATCATTTTCATTTTCAAATCATCGTAACTAATCATATAAGGGCCAGGCCGACATCATTGATATAAAGAATTAATCGGCACAAAAACTACTCGTTTGAATTTCAATTTAGGTACATATTAAAAATTTAAAAAAAATGCATGAAAATATACAAGATAAAAGAGTGATTTTAATTGAAAAAAAGATCCTAAAAATCTTAAAAAATCCTAAAGTTCCTGCTGCACCTTAAATGGGATTAGCAATCTAAGTGGCCAAGTGGGTATTAACTATTAATTAAATGGGAAATATTATTTATTTATTTTTTATTGATCTTAAGCTTCGGAAACTATGGCCATTAGCTGTAGTGGTTTGTTTGTGGGTTGTTAGTGTCGGTAGGGAAAGGAACACGTGTGTGTTGGGTTTTGGCAGAATTTTTGATTGGGCACCCGTAGGTATCTGCCATGCACGGGTGAGGGATGGCGGCACTTGTTCTCCGGACACCGTGACTTGCACGGAGAAAAATGCCGCCCGGTGGTCGAGGATCGAACTTGGACCGGCTGTGCCGAATCCGTCGCGTTAGACCGCTTGGTCACCTCGTCCCCCGGGAAATATTTTTGTCCTTCTATAATATTATAATATATTAGGTGCAGTATAAAATATATATAATAGGTACATTATAATATTATATAAGAAAACGTTTTATTTATAAATAACTATTTTAATCAAAACACTCGATGTTATTATATATTTTATTTTTATCATAATATTATAGCTACATTATTATACGATGTGCCAGTAAGCATAATTCTTCTTCTGTCAATGTTCTATGGAACGATTTCTGTCATGGCAGTGGTTGGAAATGCTTTAGTAATATGGATTGTGACGTCGAGCAGACGCATGCATAATGTGACCAACTTGTACATAGCAAACTTGGCATTAGCCGATATCGTTATCGGTCTGTTTTCTATACCATTTCAAGTAAGTAATTTTATTGAACTTATTTCACCGATGCACGACGATTGGTATAATTTGTATTTTGTATAATAATTGGTGCGTATTATAAATCTTAAGATCATATACTATGGTCTATGGATGAAGCCACAGCGTATTAAATCAATACAAAAACATGTTGCCTATATATCAGCGACGAGTCACCGAATTAGGAGTTTGATATGCGCATGCGTGATGTAACTTCTCGCATATTTATCCACAGATAATTTGTTATCAGATCACCATATTATGTTTTGAATATAATATTATATTCAAAAAAATATTATAATACCTAATATAATAATATAATTAACCACGAACTAAAATTTAGAATAATTATGTGATAGTAACCTATGGATAATAGTTATGTGAAGATTTGCATCGCACGTTATGCGCACATTGATCACCTAATCGGAGACTCGTCGCTAATATCGGCAACGAAATAATACGCTGTGGCTACATCCATAGTATATGATCTGAGCTATAAATAGTAAATACACAGTGATTCGCACTATCTATCTGCAATTATTTGCATTGCAATATATCACTGTAAGTTTGAAATAGGTACCTACATGAGATAGGTAAAATACATTTACACCAGCCCTCTTTTGAGCCTAGATAACAGAATATAAAATATCTAAATACAGAAAAATATCTTAATACATATTAAGTATAAAGTATATAATATTAAATATTAAAATTAGGATTTTTATAAAAATGTATATTAATTCCTTTTTATACGATTTTTACATTTTATTATATTATCTGAACTAAGCGAAGAATTTATTGATTTTACAATGACACTTTGCTTATTGTTATTTTTTTGTTGTGTGTATGTGTTCACGTCATCACGTTTTGGAGGTGAAAAATAAATCCAATGTTAAATATTGAAAGTGATTTCTGATAGAGAATTGTATATAGCTGGTATTTTAGCTACCCGAAAATTATCAGTAATTCCTAAAACAGTTCATTATTATTTGGTATTATACTATTATTAAGGTTTTCTTAATCGGAAAGACATGCAATTTTCACCAAATAATAACGTTAGTATTTTTTTTATTTTTTTTTTATTTATTGGTTAAGGCTTCGACAACATAGGTTTTTAGCTTGCATTACCTTAATATTTAAACACAAAGATTTCGATGTACATTAGAACTTAATACTTGTATTGACAGTTATTTACAAATTATGATTGAGGTTTATATTGAGGAAAAAAACTCTAATTTCAACCATCTTATCTTCATTGAGGGCTTGGTAGAGTGTATTTTCAAAAATATTCATAAGCCATTTATATTCATTTTAAATTTTGTAATTTTGTAGTGTTTTTACTGTTTTAATGTATTAAATGTGTGTTTACTGGAAAAAAGTTTAAAAACTGAATACAAAGTTGTTCCTGTCGTAATTCGTTTTTATAGCAATTTAGTAGGTACGAGATTCTTGGTAAGTTTAAGTTATTGATGGAAAAAATGTAGAAATACATTTTAAAGTCACATTTTTTTATTCACTCTTGAGTGTCATTTTTCTCAAAATCATCAGCTTTACAAAAATATAAACATTAATATTTATTTTTAAAGAGATTACGTAATAAATAATAAATACTTAATAACATAGATGTTTTTTTTTTTATTATTGGTCTTAAGCCCGGCAACTGAGGCCATTAGCTGTAATGGATGGTACTGTAGGGTTTTTGGGACGGTAGATATACCGTATAGATATGTTATTTGAGGACCTACAGATTTCGTCTTATAAAATGAAAAGCAAAAAACCAAAGATTTTTAGAGGATAACTTAATATATATAAATGTGTGTGTTTTGTCTTTGATGACAATCTCAGAAATCCATTTCCTTATTTATCTAAATAAGATAATGATATACTGAGTACTGACATGAATCAAAATCATTCATCTCGAAACTTTGTCTGGATAGATATTATATTTTCTAGATACTGCTCATCGATGCTCGGGCATTTAATGGGGGGGAGGGGGGATAACATATCCCTTCATTTCACATAATAGGTATATTATAATATGATTTAATATTATACTGAAGTGTTGTGGTAACATTTAAGTTTCAGGCCGCCCTGTTGCAACGATGGAATTTACCGGCTCTAATGTGTCCGTTCTGTCCGTTTGTACAAGTGCTTACAGTCAACGTGAGCATTTTTACCCTGACCGCGATCGCAGTTGACCGGCACAGAGCTATTCTCAGTCCGCTCAGGTTAGTGCGACTTGTGTTTCCCGGTGAAACAAATAAACGTATACCTAACACAACAACAACAACAACAACCACCGACCACAGTAATAATTATTATTACGTTACGTAGACATAATGTAAACAGTTGCTGTTGTGTGTTAACTTACAGTTTGGAATTATGATTTATTTGATATTATTATTATTATTATTATTATTATTATTATTTCGTATACTGTTAACAGCGCAATACCGTCGAAATTCCGAGCAAAAATGTCAATAGCCGCCATTTGGGCGATAGCTTTTGTGCTCGCGACGCCAATGGCTATTGCTCTCAGAGTGCAATTTATCGAATACGGAGATAGAGGTCAGTAGTAATTTTATTTATACGAAGAATTTCCTTTTCTTTTAAAACCGTACTCCTTCTTCAAACAGTTTCTAAACACCCTGCATCACGAATGCCTCCGCTTTATGTAGTACAATGTACACTACGACTATAACAACTACAATAGTCAAAGTACACATTATTATCTCATTATTTAACCGTACTAAGTAGATACCATGTCAATAATCAATTGTATTCATATTATATTGTGTTAGATTAAAAACCACCGGACTTGATTTTTACAAACACAAAAAACATAAACCGTGGAAATAGTATTGTTAGTTATTTTATTCAACATATTATTATTAATATTGTAAACTAATAATATTTTAATTTAGATTAGGAAGTATGTTATTGAATTAAATATTTCAATAAGGGACAAATATATGAAAACTAAATACTAAATATTATGAAAACAGTTACCTACGAAAATAATACATTATTTTGTACAGAAAGCAAATGTGTAGTTTTTAAGACGCCCACATACACACACCGTCATGCATATAATCAAGAGAATAAAACAATTATTATAATCATCTGGTGAACATGTCAAATACAATTATTTAATTTACCAAAAAACTATATTGTTATAATTAAAATTACAAGCACACACATCATTAAAACATTGACAATTCTGTACTTTTTACGTTTTTCACTTAGTGAATTTCCTTAAGTTTTCAACTTTACATGTGTTACACAATGATGAATTAATAATAAATTAAAAAAATAACTATAATAATATGTTTACTATAAGGTTCTAAAAAATTGAAAACAATAGTAGCACTACACGGGGCGTACTAGCCCACTGACCTACTGCCCTGTAGCATAGTAGGCCCTTGAACTACGGGGGCACGAAGCCCTTTAAGGGACAGCACGTCTAAAATATTTATTATCTTTAACTGTAGCTTCTGAATTGTATAATAATTTATAGTTTTATGGAATACTATAAATCGATAGGTGCTCCTTGATAATATATTATTGGTGTAATTACAGTTGGAATTATGTTAGTTTTATAGTAAAAATTCTGGTTGTTCCTCTGAATTTTCCTGAATGTAGGGAATTCTATATTTGGACGTTAACAGGCTTTTACCGCCCCTGCCACTACAACTACCATTGTCTTATTAACAGACTTAATATATTGATTATTAGAACTGCATAATATTTATCATCGTCAATAAATCATAATATTTCAAACCCTTAATTTTGCGTAATTTTTATTCAAACACTTGATAAATAATTTTGTCCTATAATTTTAATATTTATAAATTAATATTAATAAGTAATAATATTGTTATTTTTTGATAAATGTTTTTCTTTGTAATCGGAATCAAATATCATAAATACTTATAATTGTTATATATATTATACTTGTATAATGTATATACTGAAATGATTTTTGCAGTCGTTATTAAAAATACGTGTTACCTATTTATTTTTATTATTTTTATACTGAAATACTGATTTTTAAAAATAATTCTAGTAAAATAATGACTTCGGGGATTCGGGTCAAGTGGAATAATTTAGATGCGTTTTCCTAAATATTATAATATTAACTTTTATGTTCGAAAAATGTTTTTTAAATTTAATAAACATTTTATTATTTTTATATTATAAAAACAATTCACATCGAAACAATGTAAAAATGTTGTAGAATATCCACTTAATATTGTCAGCTATTACAAAATACAATAACATTAAAGCCATCGAGGCACGAAGAGCAAAAACATGGTTGAATAAACGACGCGTAATACAATTTTAAGGACATATTTTGTGGAATGAATGACGTATGTAGTCTATAATATGCAGATGTCGCACATACCTCCGTAAGGCTAATGATCATTTACTGTCCACAGAATGTGGCACGCACGCATTGAACACAATTTACAATTTACATTGTTTCGTACATTTCGTGGTCCAACATTTTTTTTTCAATACGAAGTATAATTAAACCAACACGCCCGTTGGCGTATATTTATATAGACTAGTCGGGGGCATGCGCGCACGATCGATGATCTCATCATATTATAAGTTATGATGGGTTATATTATGTTATATTTGTAACCTCGTGATTACTTTAAACTAAATAATAAACACACATAATATTATACAAAAATATCAAATGTGCGATCAATATTGGAGTACAATTATTTTAGTCGGCGTAGACACGGCCGACTATAATTTTGAAGTTTATGATTTCAGATAATTGTAGTAAAAAAGAGATTGTTAATGAGCTCGCAGTTCCTAGATGAGCAGTATAATACGCATTAGAAATTTGGAGAAAATAATTTTTTTATCGGTACATAATATCATAATAAAACAAATAGTTTTAACAAAATCTATTTAACGTTCTAAACACAACGAAATTTAAAATCACGATAATCCGTTAATAAATGTTAATAGTTAATATTTAATGAAGAGAAAGAATTACATTGTATAGATTATGGCGTTTTCAGAAGTCGACTGAAGCATGGAAACATAAATATTTGAAGTTAATATCGAGCCGTGCTGTTTCACAGAAAATCGAAAAATTTCAGTACGACAATGGTTATAAATTATAATATATATGATCCTTTTCCAGTCTCGTATACAGACATACATGCTGATTATTTTAAAGGAAAAAGATAATGAATGATTCTACGAAAAGTATAAACAGTCTTTGAAATATTTTTTATACGTAATTTAAACAGGTGCGCAATTTTAATGAAAAAACTGGGGGTGCTGAAGTCCCTCTATTCTTTTTTTGTCACATTATCATATGGTTATAGATAGTCAGAGGCTGAAATCGTACAATACCCATTCAACAATTACCTAACATATTTAGTATTGACTATAATGCTTTGGAAAGTATAATATTATTTAATTAAGAACTAATCAATTAGCACAATAATTAATATATATAAACATTTATTTTTTAAATTTAATTTAATTTTACACTTCACTCTAATACCATTCTCCTTTCAGTTTTACCAAAAATATGTATATAAATATGTATACTTCATTTACATCAATTTGATTGGTCAAGTCTTTTTCACAGTGCAAACTTCAATTTTAGTTTAGAGATTTTATGGGTTTTTATTTACTGGTAGTGGCAGATATTTCTCCATTAGCTTCACAATTGGTCGTATTTATGTTATATTTATACTTTTCAAATATTGAAAACTGTTAATGAATGCACTAATGCAGGGTGGCAGTGTGCACTTATGTAGACGATAATTACAAGCAAATAGCAATTTGGAAACATTGGTCACTAGTATAAATAGAACTATCATTATCAATGATAAAATTATAACAGTGGCAATAGTGGATTGGGGTTTGTCCATAGAAACATAGAATATTCTGAGTAACATATTAATAATATAAGCCCCCCCTCCCAAATTGCGCCTATGAATTTAAAGTCAAACAAAAAATTTTTAAAAATATTCAAATTATACTAAACTTTTTAACTTTTTCAAGTTGGAGCATATATTTTAAATTTCATATTCTGTGGTAGATTATTATTTTTCTGATAATTTCAATGCACAAAAATATCAAACGAGCCCCTAGTTAATTGGGTTGATTCAGGTAGTTTCTAAAGTTTCGATTAGATCGAAATACTCGCCGTGTTATTTTAGTGGCTCGACATTCGGTGGGTTAACCCATGTACCGAATAATAATTGGAATTATTTCCCGAAAAAAGACGTAACTACACTTTTCAAGTAAATCAGTGTTTACTTTTAAAAGAATCGCCTTGTGTGCGTGCCCTCCATACACACAAAAATACATTTACGTATTATTATTGTATCGTAATATCTTGCAGACGGCCGGAAGTTGGTGAAACCGTTCTGCTACAACGTCCGGCTTCCAGAGCGCACCATGCTGTTCTACAGGCTCACACTTCTGTTCGTCCAGTACCTGGTACCTGTCGTCATCATTACGGTTGTGTACATGCGAATGGCGTTACGGCTGTGGGGCTCACACGCCCCGGGAAACGCGCAGGACAGCAGAGATGCGAATCTGATGAGGAACAAGAAAAAAGTACGTGCCCGACGCATTAATAACAAAATAATAATATCGTTATTGAATATTATAATGTAACTAAATATATAGAATATCACCATGATAATATTATCTGGTCCCGTCGATTGACTCCGTCTAGTCAATAATGATAATAATATTATTATACCACCCGTGTGTTATCAGCAGCTGTAATTCTACAAACACCAGCCGATATAGCTGATAATGTCACAGTTTATCGATCACCGGAAATTACGCCGAGTCCGGTCTTCAAAAGTTATCGAGTACAATCGAAATCACTGTTATACGCGTCTGAGGAAAAGTTTCACAGTCTGCAAACTTCTCGAATATCTATAATAACTTACATGACAAAAAAATTGTATGCATATATTTATACTTTCCTCTAACAAACGTAATGCAAAACATTTATTCATTAACGTTTTGATGATATATTTTCGTTTTAGTTAGTTAATTGTGTCTTAACTTCAAAAAGTTGGAGGGAAATAGGCAACCGCTGTGCAGTACAATTAGATATTGTAGGAGTCGAGTGTACTTCGCATTGAGTACGTCACTGTAATGGATCGTGGACGTGTTCAATATGAATTCAATGATAATCGATAAATCATTGGATACGTAACAACAGTTATTCGTTTTTCATTTAAGTCGAAAAAGTATTAAATCGATTTTGTCAAAAACTTTATTTTATTTTAGCTCATCTCGATTATTTTGAAAATAACATGGAATTTTCAATTTTGACCTCTGAAAAATACCATATTTAATTTTCTATCAGAAGCCACCCTCAGAATTGAAGATCAAAGCATTCTTTTAACTATAAATCTTAGATGTAGTAAAAAAATATAAATGTTTATAATATACAAACCTAATGTATCAGGTAACCGAATGAAGGAAAATAAGTATAATTAAATATAAGACAATGTTTATCTTATACAACGAAAAAACCCGAAAGTTGGATTATTATAAATAATAGAGCAACATTTTTAGAAATCATTGATGGTAGTTTATTATGTTTATTAATTGCATTGGTTCCAGGTTATATGCGATCCACGATATATTACACAGTACTTACGGATAACGGCCACATTAAGAGTTGTGTTCCTGTGGGCTTTGGTTTTTCAATTTTAATTACGGTACCAACCGGAAAATAAAGATAGATTAAAATTGCCTTTGTTCTTTTTGCGCAACTTCGCGCGAAAAAGCAGAAGAGGAAAAGTATTTATATCATGGGTTGATAATATTATGTTAATGAATCATGCAACCATCCGACCTACTTCAGCCGGGTCAGGTTTAATTTCTCCAGTATAAACGAATACGGAGTACCTATCTTACGAGACTTAGATATAAAAAATCCAATATCAAAATTGGATAAACCTTTTTAAATTTTAGTTTAAACTATAGTAGACAGAATTGTGGTAAATTAGATTGTTTCTGAGTATTGGGGATAATGTTTATAGTACTAGGTATTTTGGAAGATTTAAATAAGTGGTAACAGGCAAACGATATAAATATAATATATTTAGAGTGATCCTTACAATATTGAGTTCCTGTCATTTTTGTTTATATTAATGGTATAATATATTCGACTCCTCGCAATCCGCTTGGAGTAAACTGAATAAATATTTTTTGATTTCTCTCATGTTTTTGATATGAAGGTGCCGAGTGGTAGCTAGATGAGAAATTGTGTTTATTTGTATATTTTGGTTATAAAGAAATGGCCTTCGGCATATTTCCATTCACAAATATTACGTGCTTAGACTAAATAATTGAAGTCTTATTGATTGTTTAGTAAAGCATTACAATTTTCGTAGGTTAATCTAATTATAATTTCTGCTAACAATTTAATTTAGTTTATAAATTACAACAATATACATAAAAAAGATAAGTTATGTAGTAGTTTTCTACATTTTCTTAAACCTTAAAAAAATAGTTTATTTAAAATAATATTTTTTTAAAACTAAATCGTTATATTTGAGCTAGAACTAAATGATAAAAACATTCAGAAATCGTTAGTAAAGTCAACTTTATTGTTTTATTAATTAATTATGATACACGATGTATAAACTTTATGCTGTTTCAAATATCAGTGAACAAAACTACTTTGATTTAGAATAGTGAAAAAGTATTTGTCTCATCTTAGTTAATATAATAAAATATAACTATTTAAATTGTAATTCATAGGAATTAACTATTTTAAAAACACCTGCATAATACAAGAAGTATATGGGTCTAATATTGTAATAATCATATTATTATAGACGCTAGACGCATTAATTTAACTACAATAATTTCTTGACATGTTTGTGTCGTTTAATTATATCCTATTATCTGAATCGAAGAAAGTCAGATACATTATTTTTATTTAGCTACAGCTTATAAGTTAATGTAACAACACATGTCGACAAAGCCCGCCACTTTCAGCACGAGAGAGATGATTCTAAATTTGGTGGAGTAGGAAATGCATATTATAGAGAATCAAATGAAAAAATTACGAACGGTGTTGGATTTGAATGAGAGTGACGCGCAAACACTGTGCCATCGTATCAATTTAACCTCGATGCACTTGTAAGTGGATCGATGAGGACGTCGACAAATATGCCACTACGACAGAGTCTCATTTATAATATATTTTCCAATATTTTCTATATTATGCACGTAACGTGATTATTAATAAAACGAGTCAAAGAGTAAAAAAAATATAACCTTCGGGAAATTAAAAATAAAATGCATTCATCGTTCCGCTCAGAATTTAAAAAAACCATCCCAGCACTTAGCAGTCTATTCATAAAATGTATAAACTAAATGATTGAATCGACATAATAATATTATACACGTACCACAAACTATCATACGAGTTTGACTACTTTCAAAAGTTTGCGATCCGTCTATACGATAGGTACCTACTAAACTTTTAATCTCTAGCCACGGAAGAAAATATTTTTATAAAAAATTAAATAACTTTCTGAAAAATTATGACTGAACACCTTTTTCTAAATAAAAGATTCAATTACTTAGTGTTCGATACATATCCTTCACAACAATATGATATAATATAACTATTATAGTGATAGGGTGAAGTATTGCTCGACAGTAGATATTCAGGAAGAATGGGAAGTGGTTAAGTCACGATTTATTATATTTACAACAATTATAACCTAAGTAGTGCGTTTTTGTACATGTACGTATATAGTTTGATAGCTAACCACACCTCTATATGTGGATGTGACACGGTAATGATTGAGACTATACTTTAGGTTTCTCCGCACCAATTTAAATTTAATTCAACGCAACTGGAGTGTGCTATTACTGCGATTACATACTCGTTTAAAATGATAGCCCTTTGATGTCGTACATTTTAATACTGCTATAGACGGTGAACGAACGCTCTTGAAGCACCTATAGCTGTTTTGGGTATATATATTATATGGTTTTAATATAAATTTGTAACTACCGCTACAAAACGTTAATAACATTTTAGCAAAGATAAGTTGTGTACACTTTTGACAATAAATCATTTTTTACGCCTCAAGAAAATAATTTATATCGTATCATGTAAAATTTAAAATCTCATTATTTACAGGGTTCGATTTACTTTTAGTACACGAGCTGTTTACAATGCATACAGTACTAGATACATGGAAGTATTAAACCAATATATTTTGTTTAAAAGTAATAAATGATAACATTCAGCTAACGCAAAACAAATCAAACTATGTATATTTGTATAAAGTATGAGGTAGGTACCTAATTCTACTTGTTGGGTGAATGTGTAATATTTCGATACATGCATCGTCAAACACCATATTTTACAGTTAAATTATTTATTTATTACCATTATAATGATATTCTGATTTTTAAAAATTATAAGTATGACGTATACTTTACCACCATATTTTCAATTAGGTATTGATACAAACTTTTGTTTCGAAAAAATATTCTTTTTTACTAACGATAGCTTGTGAAGCAGATAGTTTTTTCAAATATTAATAAGAACGAAATCAAAATTTATTCAAACGAATATTGTCGAAATAAATTATTCTGTACTTATTTATGCATTCGTCTATTGAGTTTTTGAATACATTATAGATAGAACCTATTGTTATATTATATAAAACGTATATTTTATTGTTTAATCTATAAACATTGTTCAAGTAAAAAAAAATAAGTAACCGACTACATTATAACTGGTTAGCGAACAATATTATCGTACCATTTATATCGAGGGTGACACGCACTAAAGGTGCTATCGCCTTCCCTGCTCATACTCGCTAACCTAATGACTCTCTACGAAATCAATTGGGTCAGCACTGTTAATTAATACAATTTAACACGATTTTTGGTCGGAAACACGTGTTTTATTATCGATTTAAAACAAACATAAAATAATTCACTCGTCCGTGTTACGATTGCTACTTGTCCGCGTACCGTCGCACACACTCTTGCCGAACTCTACGACAACAAGAGCGTGACTCCCACGTATTTGTCACGAATCAAAATCAAAACTACAATGGTCAAAATATAATAATTGTGTGGTCTCAGCACATTTGCTTCATTGGCCTGTACTACAATAATAACTTACTTTGCTAAATTCAATAGAATGCTATTATTAAAATACTGACCATGACTTATAAAATATTTGTAAATTACTGTCAGTGGTATATGACAGTATGATAATATTATTTTAGGTTTTATGAGAAGACTCCACATCAAGTTGAGCACTATGATAATGTTATTATTGTATAGTGTTAAAGTTCCTTGATGGATTATTGAACAAGTAAAACGTCTCACATGACAATACACTTGATTTAGTTATTAAGTTATTTATTTATTTTTATTGACAACTGGTTTTTTGCTCGGCCAAGGCCAAATTAATACAAAATCCAAAAAGAGTTGTTCTTGCGGCAGTTTAAAGATATCAAACTCTTAAGGCGCACATTTTTAATGCCACTTTATCACAATTATCCAAAGTTGGAGTCCTTTCAATTTCATGTAATTCATTCACAGTTAAACCTAACGCCATCACATCCATCATAGTCAAATCTGTTTGTGGACTTGGTGTTATTCTAACTGCCAACCTGTTAATAATTGAAATTGCTTGCTGCAAAGTATACTTAAAACGCTTGGTTACATTAAACGAGTCACGAGTGATTTTAAGTAGTCTGCCTCCCTAAAAAGCCTCACATGCGCACTTCTAAGACCAATCGGGCGTGATCCTTTTATATTAAGGTATCTCCCATTGGCCATTATACTTCTTCCAGCTCTTGTAAAATTTAACATATTCAACTTAAGTTTTTAATGTTTGCTATAAGTATGTATTAAAAATCCCTAGTCCAAATTATGATTTTTCTTCAATTCTATACACAATTTGGGTCTTAACTCCTAAGCATGCAGTAAATATAGATTTTCTCAATAACCACCTAAACATTAAATGCGATTTTAATTGAGAATTTAACAAACCTCTTCGTCGTTGTATGTCGTTGGCTATAAAATCTGCACTACCTCCCTCGTCCCTAAATTTTTCATTTATTTCACAGTGTTCTATAGTTTTTTTTTATTTCTATCGTACCATTAACTTATTATATTACATTATATTATATGATAATAGCTGTATTTTATTGACAACGACTAATGAATAACACGACTCGAAAGATGAAAAAGGGATACCGAACAATGGTTATTATTTCGTATAGTGTCGTGTATGGAGTAAGAATAGAGTGTAGCTATCATACAAATTGTTGTCGTATAGATACCATTTAGTTTTTGAATCGCGGTTGTTCGGACTTTCAAGTAGGTAGTTAATGTTCATCAATAACTTTATTTAAAATTTAAACTTAATTTAGACCCTTTATGCACAATTAAATAACTTTAAATAATCATGTACTACCCTAGATTGGGTGCAAATTACGGGGAAATAATAGCTATTAGCTTTATATTCAATTAGGTTGGGTATAGCAGAAAATCAAACAACAATAACTGTCATCAACATAAAAGTATAAGTCGTATACCTTTTCTAGGAGGTCTTAGGGTTGTATACTTCTATGAAAATATATTAAGTACGTTCAAGAATGTGTACAAATATTAAAAATCCGTTGAAAACAAAACGTATCTATACTATTCATTAAAATGCACTAATAAAAAAATACACAAATATGTTCATCAAAACGGATTTTCTTTCGTTTACCTCATATTAGATTTTAGACAATAAATACCATTATTATTACTAGTTTTATTATTATTATTATTATTATTATTATTATTAACATAGAAGGAAAATTTGGCAACGGAACTACACAATAAACCGAAAGCATTATTTTGAATCAAATTCAATATCATTTGATAATTGACAGTTAAAATAGGAAGTCTAAAACTCTTAAATTATATGCTATATTACAGTTAAAAAACGTAGTAATATATTATATAATATTTATAAGAAATTTGTTATTAATTATTTCCAATTAAGATTTCTATCGAATATGTTTATACGTATATAACTTACTCATATAACAATTTCATGGCAATGAATTCGTTGACAAATCTCATATTATAGTAGGTAGTACGTAATATTAAATCCTCAAATTTTAAATAGGTTATAAAATATTTATTTTCATTTCATTTCTTATTTATGGTTTGCTTTTTTTTTTTTATCTAACATAATCTTAAATATATTTTATAATATAAATATAATTACAAAATATAAATTGTTGCGTGCCCATCAATCGTTTGTTTTCAACATAACAAATATGAATAACAATGGTTAGATGATGATTAAGATATATAAGGTACCAGCTAGCTAGTATAGTATTATTTTATTTGTTACACTCGTATAACAATAATTGTACAATGTAAATGTTTCTAAGATTTTTGAGCGGTGATAGTGTGTTACGACCAACCAACAAATTATAACCAAGACTATAATAAGTGGTATTACGACCAATATTCAAAATTTCTTGGCTGTTCATGTTATACTTAGAAGTCTGTCTAAGACATATTTCAAGTCCAATTGGTAACGACCAATAAACTAGTAACCAGTGGTGTCAATGAGAGGGGGTATGTAGTCGCCCACCCCTTGTCATTTGTGGCCCACTGTCAGGCCGAGTATGGGCTAGTTATGGGCCACAAGCCCGCAAACATGATTCATATCATTGCTAAATAAAATTTAACCATAACGACTAAATTTCCAAGTTGAATTAATAGTACCTAAAAGTGACCTACCGGTTTACCGTGTCTTACCAATACGTTTGTCATTTTTGTTGATTAGATTAAATAAAACATAGGTATAGTAGGTACAGTCATGTAATTTATTTTTCATTCATGTAAGGTAATTAAAATATAATTAACGAATTAATAATGGATAAAAATTGTTTGTATGTTCAATATATTATAACAGTGTTTCCAAAACTGTGATCCGTGGGTCCACATGTATGCCGAAGGGGGTCCGTGAATTATTATTATTTATTATTGTAAGGTTAAGTTATTTGTATTACGGGGTTCGCAATAATTTTTTCTATATTCTATGGGGTTCAGCGAAGGAATAGTTTGGGAAACGCTGTATTATAAGATAATATCAAAACAGAGTAGACATTGGCGGGCCGGTGCCGTGCTAGCATAAGCCCGCAAACATGATTCATGGCATTTATATTCTCCATAAATATGTGGCGTAAATAGGACATAAATTGGGATAAAATTCCCTTCAAAATCAGTCTTCATATTATAGTAGCTAATATATGTAATATATTTAGGTATTCATCTAGTCTCTACATATATATTTATTATTTAGTCGTTGTTGTTTCTTAAAATCATGGATTGTTTATGCCTATGCAAGTATACAATGATATAAGAAAGCTATTTGTATCGACATAAAAATGTAATTGTAATGTAATGTAATGTAATGTAATGTAAATGTAATTGTTAGAGAGTGTTTTTTTTTCAGTCTTATTATGGGCTGGTCAAAACTTATTTCCCCCCCCCTCTCAAAACTGAATCGAAGCCCCTGCTTGTGACGTGTTTCTTCCATAAACATGATTGTAATGATAACAATTATTAACGTTATTATTATCATTATTATTATTTTAGATTATGTTTTAATACATATTATAAGTTTCCTGTAACTAAGTCTCGCTAAGTGTAACTAAGAACTCTACTCTGTCAAATAGGCACATGACTCGTGCTTTCAATAATGTTTGTTAATTTAATAAAGTTGTTAAAATAATATATTGTTCTATGTTATAATAATTAATAACCAGACATAAGCAATATATAACAGTGATTATTCTTCTACACAGCGCTCGTTGCAACAGGGAAAGTAATCATAACAATTTTAGAGCAATAAATAAATTATAAAAATAATGGGGTAAATTTTATCCCAAAAAAATGGTCAAAAGAAAATTGAAAACTCATTTGTTAAAATGTATTCAACGTTATTGATGGCTCCGTTGTTTTCTTGAAAACCATACTAGAGAATTCGAAAATAACTAACCTGTAGGTATCGCTGCAGTGTGTCAACATTTCAATCAGCTAAATAAGTACTAATAATTAGAAATTCTTTCAATAATTATTAAAAGTTTTTGGTAAGGTCAATAGTTAAATATTCAACAAAAATGCACCTTTAGGACTAATAACTCTCTCGTTTCAATCATATTGTTATTCAAATATGTAGATATATATATAGACCTAACACAAAATCCGTGCTTCACTTACGCCGTAACAACAAATCACTGATTAATGTTTTAGTTTTATTATTATAATACATTGAAATTAATAATTGTATTTGAAGAAAATTAGTAAGCTGAGTTTGGTTTATTATTATGACTAATGACAAATGACTATAAAATTAAAAATACTTGTTTTAGTTCAAACTGCATTCGCATGAAAAATAGAAACATATTAGGTACCTACCTATTATAGGGGCGTAAAATATATTTATAATAACGAGTACTATTATGTGAGTGTACAATGTACATGACATACATGTCCATTTCTCGTTAAGAATACTAAACTAAGTGGTGATTTTAACTTATTTGTTTATTTTATGTATAAATTATAAAATCAAATATTATATTTTTTATTGCAAAAATAATCTATAAAAACATGGATTAAAATAGTGCAATATTAAAATATATTTTACTCTTATTACAAAACATTGGTTACTAAAACAAACATTGGATTAAACGATTTCAAGTAGGTAGCTCTATTTATAATTGAAAAAATTGTATAAAGTAGCCATTTATAGTTTATTGAGTACAAATCATATTTTTTGATTATTGTAGAAGTTTAAAAAAAAAAATTAACCAACTTTTAAATAATAAAACATAATTTTATTGGTATAAAAGGTCCTACATTTTTTGAAATCACAAATCACATAATCATTCTTACAAGTTACAACAGTTCCATCGTAATCGACATTCTTTTAAATTGTAAATTGATTTTTTGAGCCAAATAGTTTGTTAAAAGTCACGATGGTAACAATTTACTGCATATTTAACATACTTTATCAAATACTATAAATATACAAAGTTTAAAAATCCGAATCTATACAGTCAATAACTGCATACTTCAGTGTAGAATTGAAACAGAATCGGTATTTCAGCAAGCTTACATTCTTTAAATATTTCAAAAAATGTATATTTTCCATTCTTACACATTTTCATGATGAATAATTGGTGAGCTGATCGTTGTATATAAGATTTTATACATTCATTATATAAAAAGGGGAAAGTTGTAAAAGCTCTGATGTACAGTAGTTGTCGACTGATTAACTCGTCATTGAGTAAGTCACCGACATGGTGTGTTAATTTTAATTTCAATGATAAATAATTGAATGTGAAAATAATTCTGAGTTGTCAGATGATTTTTTACCTCCCAAATGTACCAATACTATATACATGTACATTAATATACTATATTATTTATAAAACATATTATATTTTGATTTTCATAATACATAATCTCGGATAGATACATTTATATTGCGAAAGGGATGGTTTCTGATTATGAACATGAAGCTAGAGCGGCGGTTTCAAGCTGGCTCGCGAAGAGATGGCCACGGTCATCCCAGGGTGACTGTCGTCGAACCACTGACAAAAATAAAATGTAAATAATGAAATATTATCTGATTGCCCAACTCTAGAAAGGTTGATAAGACAGCGCACGTCCCGCCCGCATTCTTTTAACAGTTCAGTTCCTATGTAATGGTACAATATCGAAAAAAAAGATACAAATATGTTTTTAAATATAAATAAAAGGCCACGACTGCATTGGTCATTGGCCGTAACTAGTGTGTTACGTTGGTTTTTTATTTTTATACAGTTAAAAATTATAACATAGAATAAATTAAAAATGAATAGGTATGTACATTTTGATTTTGTTCTGATTACATGGTTTTGTATGAATTGGTGTCTTTGATACATTTCAGTACGTTATAGATGTTTAGAGGTTCATTGTTGAGGCATTTGGAGAGGTTATTTGGAATGTTAAATTTGGATCTTTCTTCATTAAATTGACAACATTCTAGTAATAGGTGTTTTATGGAGATTTCAGAACCGCAAGTAGAGCATGGTTTGGGCTCTGTTTTATCCATGATATGTTTATAGGTATGCCAGGTATGTCTTATCCTTAGGTGTGTCAGTATTATATACTGTTTTTTCGTTAAATTTACTGGGTTGATCTATCTACCCTTGGTATGTTTTATTTCTCTTAATTTGTTATCCCCCGGTAAGCGCCATTCCTTACGCCTGTGGTGCACAACCTTTTTTGATCCACGACCCCCAAAATTATTTGCACCTTCCTACCAACATTATGTAAGTGCATAATATATACTAATTATTGGTGACCTTCTTATAAAATTTCGCGACCTCCAGATTGCGCACCACTGCGTTACGCCATGCGTCAGTTATGGTATTTTTAGCTTCTCTTTTGAGATTATCTTTGGAAAAGAGTAGAACTTTTTCGATGGTCAGTCGTTGTTTGTTTCGCTGCTATGTCTGCTCGTTCGTACCAATCTATTCCGATGTAGCTGGGTATCCATGTTAGTGACCATATGTTTGTAAATGGTGTTGAGGAGGTTGATTATATCATTGTTTGTTTGGCGGTTTTGTATGACTGCTAATGTACTCGGAGAATCTGTTAGTATGTTGAAAGAGTGATTTGGCATTTCATTAATTAGTTGGATTGCTTTTACTGATATATATATTATAGTAAATCGTTTATTTAATTCATAACCATAATAACAAACAAACTGTGTTCAAATACTCATGAAAATAGCTTAACCACTCGACGCTGTCAATGTTAAGAGATGTTTTTTAGATTCCGAGTGGAGCGAAAGAATTTATTGATTTTACAATAATGTGTGTTTTTTTCCTGTCTATCGGAAACATTTTGGATAGTAAAAATATTCCGGTTTTTGACATCACCTTTTTTTCTTATAGAAATCAAGAATATAGTTGGTACTTTTGGGAGGTCGAAATTGAAAATTCCAAGTTGTTTTAGAAAGCGTCAAGAAAAACAAAAAAAAGTGGTAACTTTTATGCAAAAATGTTGATGTACCTAACTCAAAAGAATTCAATAGAAAAAATATACTGTTTTATAAAAAATTTTGAAAATTTAAAACAAATTTTCTCATAAATAAAAGAAAGGGTTTTCTCACCAAAAAATATAAAGCCTCAATTTTTATAGATATTTTAATAAGTTCAAATTTGGACGAAATTAGATATTGTAAACGAAGAATAAGGAATTTAATTTGTTATTGTACCTACCTAAACATTAGAATTTAAAAATATTTTCCGTGAGGATTTGAAACACTTTTATATTATAGCTGTATTATAATATTTTCTATACACGATGCCATAATGACATTATCAAAACATTTAAATTAATTTTATGCTACTGCTATTTATATACCATAAACCTATTTACACCGTTCCGCGGTAATAAAATTATAATATAGTATTACTGATAATAAAATAAATTACTATATAATAGCAATTGTACATAAATAATAAATACCTACCTACCTATCATAAAATATACTGTAATAATTAATATTGGTGGACAGACCTCAGAATCGTTGCTCGTAAGGATTGATATATTTAAACGTCGATTTCAATGATTGAACACGTCATATACAGTGACGAGTGACTTACTCAATAACGAGGCTTACTCGACACCTACTGTACAGCAAAGCTGATACCTACTTTTCCCCTTTTAGTTTCTAAGCGTTCCGAAAATGTAATAATATTATAATAATGTGTGTTGTTTTATTCTGTCTATCATCTCCAATGTATTTTTTTATATTTTTTAACTAATATTACTATAACGTATGATGAATTTTATTTTAAATTTTAAAATCTTTGATATGAATAGAAAAATATTTATTGACGTATATATAGCAAATAAACTAAAAAAAAATTTTAACTTCATGCAATAACAAACAAAAACATTAATTTAACTTAGAGGTAAATATTTATTTTTTTTAATAGTAGGCAATTTTATGGGAAACTTGTGTTGATTTTAAAATCATAGATATAAATAAAAATTGTTTATGAATTTCTAACTCAGATGTTCGCGATTTTGACGAGTTGTATCGCAATAATTGTTTTTACTTAATTATTTTTACTTCAGGCACTCACAAAAGTACAATATTGTAAATTTACGCAAGTTGTTTTTTCAACAAATTTCAACTAATTACTTATGAGGAATCTTATATTTAATTTTCAAGCTTTTTGACGGGGTAAACATTTTTTTATCGACAGTAATTTCAAAAAAAATTCAAAATCGAAATTTTTTGATGCCTAAATAAACTGCTCAAAAAGAATAAATATATATTTTTAAAATTGAACGGTGTATAGTTAATGCTAATAAAAACATAAAATTAAAATTTCACGTGACTACGGTATTTTTTTTTTGGAGTTATAATAAAAACCAAAATTCGTCAAAATTTGACTTAACGTAAATATCTCAGGTTTTTCTTAATTTTTATTGTGTTTTCTCAGACGTTATCTAAAACTTTTAGGAATTGTTTACTTTTGACTCTACAAATTACCAACTAGATTCTTTTTCATACCAAAAAAATATTCTGTAGTGGAAATTCGAAGCGTTTTTACGACCCCAAAATGATGACTCACATCATTGAAAAATCAATACATATATCACTCCGCTCAGAATCTAAAATATAAAATATCGTATTCCAGTCGACCAATATCGCATGGTAAATTCAAAGTATTTTTTTAAAGTAATTATTAAACTAGTTATAAAAAATATCGAAAATTGAGCTTTTTACGATTGTTAAAAAAATTCTCTTCTACAATCTGTATAATAGGTATGTATTTACTGTAAACCGCTTCAATAAGCCGTACTATAATAGTATCATATACTTGAATTACGAAAACATGTTTTTATGCCATATTTTGTTCACTATAGTGCGCCCTCTTAATAAATACCAATACTAATTAATTCTAGTATTAATAATAAACGATAGTATTTTCTTTTATTACAAGTAGGTATCTATACTATAATTTATTATATTTATGTTATTTGAACTACTTATTTTAGGTTTTGAGGCCTGAGCGGAGCGATGAATGTATTGATTTTACAATGATGTGTGTTATTTTTTTTTGTGTCTGTCATCACCGTTTGGGGCAAACTAACTGCTTCGATTTTTTTCAACAATATCTTGTTCGACGGGAAATTGAATCTAATTGGTTCATTCAAGATGTCAAAATTTAAAATTCCCAATAGTTTTCAAACTATTGATTATATTTTCATTTTTGACAACTTAATGCGACAACTAATCTCATTTGTAGCTCTAAATTGTTCATAAAAGTAAAAGCTGTTCTGTACATTTTAATTATTTTACATTATTTTGTGTGCCAAAATAATGTAGGTTTCATAAGTAATACTTGTGAATACGTATGTAGTTTATAGGTGGCTTATGCATTAAGATAATATTATCACGAGTATATAAATTATCAACTACACTATAATTAACGCTACTTCTGTGTGACAAGTTAATATTAGGTAGGTACCTATAATAAAAGAAAATGATGGAATCAAAACATGTAAATATTCAAACAATGAAATTAGGAAATTGTTTTTTCTCGATAATTATTATCTTAGTTTTAATTATTCAACGTAAATAAAAAGTATAATAACCAATCAATATATTTATAGGTATAATTGTTTTTATTTGAACACAATGTTATGTCATGTAAAATAATAAGCTAGGTTTATAAAAGTTCAAAATTAATTATGGGTCTATCTACTTGGTGATTTTTTTTCAGGTCATAAAGATGTTAGTTATTGTTGTTGGATTGTTCGTTTTATGTTGGTTACCATTACAAACGTATAACGTACTTCAAGATATATTCCCATCAATAAATCAGTAAATCAATATTACTCTATCAGTACTTAATATCTGGATATGCAAGTAATTTTTAAATTTACATTATTTTAGGTTCCGTTACATAAACATTGTGTTCTTCTGTTGTGACTGGTTGGCAATGAGCAACAGCTGTTACAACCCATTTATCTATGGAATATACAACGTAAGTACCATTAATTATTATTGGATGGTTTAAACACATTTCAGTGAAAATAATGAAAAATATTATTATAAACGTATTAGGACATGAAATATTACGTTGTAATATTGGTTTAGCTCCATAAATATGGATTTCTCTAATCGAGAGGATATTAAACTATTTAAATTATGACAATATTTCATATTTTTATCGTTTTTCTCAAATGTATTTAATCTTTAATTAAATTATTTTAAAAAGAATAAACTCTTATTTAATCGTTTATGTATTCACCCTTGAAATTTATATTATTCATTTGAATAACTTAACAAAAAATAATCGTAAAATTTGAGTTGGTTCATAAACTAAATATCAATATTAAATTGTATAACATAATATTATTATGTACCTAAACCCAATGGCCTATGTTGCCGAGGGCTCTTTTCCTCTAAATAATATTATTAATTTTTAGTAGACGCTTTACTTTACAAAAATATTTGATAGAACCCGTTCGGTCGTTCATTGTAATTTGTATGAATCAATACTAAAAAAAATGTAATATATTATTTTACGTTAATTTCCCTTGAAGACAAATATTGTAGACGTTTTAACGTTTATGTAAGACTCTTCATAATTTTAGGTGTTTAATTTTATAGTTATAGGTTTAAAACACTCCGTGCTGTTTATTTATTTTTAGCGATTTCACAACATATATTATATTTCACTTTCTGAAACTTTAATTTTCGATTAAAATTATTTTTCTTTATCGACGAAACATTAATACTTATAAGTTATAACAGACATTTCTTCACTAGAAATTATAAACCAGATGGACATGTCTGAATTCGATACCAATTAACTATAGGGTGTCCTGACAAACTTTCGTCGTCAGACATTCTGCTACCAGTGAGAATAATATATGAATATACAGCGGACATTGATAGTGAACCGCATTTCGACTTCACAATAAATACATTAAACCGAATGTAATCAAAAATATTATTTTGTATTAATATTGTATATGCATATTTACGCAAGGATCAATTCGTATAAACACACTCCGGCAGGTGTCAAATGATAAGTCGAATGATATTATATTAAATATATTATATAAAATATCATTCGACTTATCATTTGACACCTGCTGGAGTGTGTTTATACGAATTGATATTTGCGACAAAATAATATTTTTGAGTACATTCGGTTTAATGTATTTATTGTGAAGTCGAAATGCGGTTTACTATCAATGTCCGCTGTATATTCATATATCGTTAAGGAGTACAGTACCTACCTAGTATATATAATATTATAATATTATAATATTGTTGTGGAATAATCGATAGGAGGAGCTATATTCTATTATTGTTAAAACCGTTTGTTCGGCTGGCCAAATTATAGACCAAGTGGCGAATTAGACAGAGTGTCTGCACGTAATGTTGACGTTTCAGGAGAAATTCAAACGCGAGTTCCGCATCAAATTGCGGCACTTCCGGCGCGGCCGTTTTCGCGGAAAATCAAACGCGAATAACGGGAGGTCACCCTCGGTGCGGTCCACCACGTTGTCCGAGTGGAAAAGAGGATATTCGACGAGGGGCACGAACAGGACGACGGCGAACGGCGCGTGCGTGGACAGCCCGCCACCTAGAAGGGACGAGTTGGAAATGTTCGTGTGCAAATCGGGCAAGATCACGTTGATCAAGTGCGGCAGCCGTTCGGACCTCGAAGAACTGTGTCTGTAAAAAAAAGTGTCATGGTTTGATTCTATATGTACCAATGGGTACCTATATACCGATAACGCGGTACAACTTGAATATTGTGGTTACAATACAATGACAATAGCCCAAATTGATGATGGCCGAGCAGGACTAGCTTTGTATACGTCCCACGACCATGAATACGACAATAATAATAATGATAACAACAACAACAACAACAACAACAACAACAACAATAGTAATAATAATAATAATAATAATATTGGGTTTACTTATATTATATTATAATATATTATAATAATATTACGTCACCGTGTTTGTTCTTGTAATTATTTGCAAGAGTGAATACTCCTATGCCCGGCTATACGTATTATAATTTATAATACCATTATTTATTATTATTACGATGCAGCAACACGGTTTTACGTAATATGTAATAACAAAAGTATATAATACTGTACAACAATTCTGTAAATAATAGAAACGAATAATAATGTGTTTAACACTGGTGGAAGGTTTTTTTTCCTTTTTGTATATTATTATTAATAATAAATATGCTGAGTGAACGTGCACACCCCCGTTTTTCTTTAATAATGGATTTAATCAAATTGTGAACATTGACATTGTTACTGGGACCATAATGTTTTCAATTATTAAAATCTTTATTTAATTTAGGGAGTATGATGTGGCTATACAAACATCTTCTTTCAAATGAGAAGGAACACGTTGGTTTTTTAATTATTCAGCAGCCGATGGCTTTTTTTTTTAAATATTGATGCATCTATATCAAAATTTGAATGAGTAGTGTCTGAGTTATTATTTTATATGCTAAGGATAATAGTCCTTAAAAAAGGTTTTAAAAAAATATAAAACTGATGTCATTTTTGATCTAATATACTTGAATATTTTTACAAATAATAAAATGTCGTTTGATTAATATTATTATTAACTCGAGTTATGTAAAGCCCACATAATATCTTCCAAATCATTATCATGGACCTATTATCCTTAGTATACTAAATTAAAAACTCAACAACTAAGTACTCGTTAGAATTTCAATTTGTCGAAAAAAGTCATCTGATAACAACTTACGGGAAAATGGGATGATTGTCGTTTAAAAAAAAATAGGTATCGCCACAAGAAAATCCAAAAGTCTAAGTACTTTAAAATATGGTCCTTAAGTATATATTTAAAAGTTTCAAAAATTGACATTTGAAAAGTGTTATTATTGAAGGAAAGCGGGGGTAGCATGCTCGATGAATCACCCTGTATCTACACAATATGTATTATAAATTTGTTCATGTACGATGATAACTTACTGGTGTGAATTAAAATAAATATATTACATTATGTTATAATATTTATATCTAGTGTCCAGAATATTCATTTTACCCCCTATACTATTGAAATACAAATAATATTATACTATTGAAATACAAATAATATTATAATAGTGACATAGATTGGTATTATATTAGATTAACCTTTACGGCTTGAACACAATTATTTGTAAAAGTTATATAAATAAAATGTTATAATATAATATCGTAGAAACTTTACAGTCACCTACTAATATTGTGGCAAAATATTGGACCAGCGTTTAATGATTTAAATCGATTGTATTAGCATAGCATGTTATAAAGTGTGAATTATACGTAACTATCTACATAATATTTAGGTACCTACACTGAATATCAATCATGAACTGAATATTGATCGTATTATACTTTAACAATGTAACTACAATATCTGTAATACCTTATAATGTACTATTATAAAATAATGTAATATATATTATAATATTATCCAGAATCATGAATTACCGTAAGGAATTTTACTTTGTTGATTATTCATTATAATTATTGTGTATATTAAATTTACTGATACATCGATTTCTGGTAGAAACAAGCAAATATTAATTTTTTAACACTGCGTAAGACATGTATAATACACATTTTCCGATATTTCAAACAAATTCCCGATAGAAATATAATTAGATATACTCTGTAATATTAAAGATATACCTATGTTGTATTATATTATAAAATAACTTTTGCGACTTTCAAAAACAACTCTGAATAGGTACCTAACACAATTCACTTTAATAAATATATAATTATATAAATTATACGTTTTGGTTGTTTATTCGGGCAATAATATTCCATTTGATGGTAATCAGAGAATAATATCAAATTGTATTTTTTACTCTAATATTTATAAAGTTATGGTAGCTTCACATGTCTAAAACAATATTTAAGTTTTATCTTTTCTGATATTTTGAATTTAATGGGCACGAAACATGTCAGGTTTGAAATCACTCTCATTAGAACTTTTCTGTATTTCTACAAAAAATATATATATTTATTAAGATAGTGTTATTTATTTAATTTAAATTACATTATATCATTATTTTATAATTAATGTAATACTCTTTGACCTTTGTATGCTAATTAAATTCGTAGTCTCTTCAAGAAACTCTTCATTAACCCATCAGCAAATGCAGGTATTACTTCAGCGAACTGTCAACATCCAAGTCATCAGCTAACAATAATTTAATGATAAAATTGTAAAATTAATTCCATAAAATTATAAAACATATTTTGTTTTCAAAGTCATAATATAGTAAGTTATGTTGTTGAACGCCTTTAATTGGGCATTTATATCTTACCTCTAATGGATCGTGCTGTACACAATATGCAGATTCATACGAACCACCATCATTCATATCAAAAATAATTCATGCGACATTGAATATTCATTAATAATATAATACAGTGATTTAGTGAATGGTGAATGGCGATTGATGTAGAAATAAGTACAGTGTCTAATGAGTCTTATAAGAAAATCGAAACCTTAGGAAATCATCTACTTTTCAATGCAGTGAGTGTATTATTATTATTACTATTTCTATACCTATTATATATTCATAATATAATACGGTGACAAACGTCAAATTATAAAGTTAAACAGGAGCGCAGCTACGCTTAAAATTTAAATTACGGGTTTTATATCGGCACATTATAATATTATTACAATCATGTTTTCCATTATTTGCCAATTATCAATAGTAATTAGTTATCCGATAAATAAATGAAAATTGTACATTCCTATACTTGATTCATGAAATGAATTCTAGATTTCGTAATTATCCTACATTATATTTGTTGAACGATGTGTTGTAAATGGTTATAATCGTGAATATAAAATTCATAATCGTAATCAGTAATTGAATTATATTTAATTAAAAAAAAAAAAAACTAAAATTGAAACTTTATTTTTTAATTTTAATTAATTAATGGCTTAGTGTTTACCAAAAGTATGTATTGTTATAGCACATACCATTTATTAAAAAAAATTAAAAAACTGAAATTTACATGATACCTATATGCTGTATAGATAAGTACAGTAGTTATATGATAAAGGTGTAATTCTCATTCCAACAATGTTTGCTTTGTATTAAATTTTAATATTATTATTTTTCGAACTAAGCAAAGTTCCATATCGAATAATATTAACATTTAAATATTCTATTTAACTATTTTTATATATTTGTACAACTTTAAAATTTTTTAGTTGTTTTTAATTTTCTGACAAGAATGGACTTTCTTATTCCTAGATTTATTACCGACCAAAAAAGCTTAGATATATGTTTCAGATACAATACACTATATGTTGCTTAATTGGATGAATATTACAATTGTCAATCAACCAATTACTTAGACACTTTAATAAACATTAAGTATATCAAAATACTAGTAGCGGAGTTTTTAATTATGTAAGGATTTTTGTCAATTACGGTAGGACTTCGGAAAATCTCTTTGGACAAATCAATTATTTTTACAATTTTCACAAACATTATTTCTTATTGGTTGAGAGTAAATTGATACTATAACTCAACATGTAATAAATCTTCTGATAAGAATTTCAACTAAATGTTAAATACAAAATTAAAATAGTTCGTACAACCTTGCGTATTGAACAAAGATGATAATTAATACTTTTGTCAAAAACAGAATCTTAATTATTTATAGTAAAAATATTATGGTGAAAATTATTACTTTTACATTTTTTTTTATAGACTTTTAAAATGGTAAAACATCATATAATAAATTATATATATACGTACTTTGGATATCATAAAAATTGGAACATAATAATAAAATGAAACACTAATACTAACCCAAACGGTTAGGTTTATATGTTTTATATTATGCTTAACTTCCTGTCATGACTTACGTAATACAACATTTGGGGTTTGTGACTAGTGGAAAATAATCAATTAATAATACTGTAGATTGAAATAGTAATACGAAAAATTTGAATCGTTTATTTATTTTTACAACGATTCGACATTGAAAAATCGATTTATGGTATACCAATCGATATTATATTATTATGATAGTTGCGATATGGCAGAGGCGAAAATCGAAAAGATATTTCAATGAATTCCCTATTAACTGTGCAACGTAAATGTGACAAGAAAACTCGACAAAAATTAATGGATACCTATATACATACATTGATGGATTGATAACATACTATATAATTGTTATCAGATTGTCCATAGACATTAAAAATTGCCATATAAAATAATAATTGTGTGGATATATAAAAACAGTACGTATATTTCGTATAGATAAGCTACATACTAGTGGTAAAAAAAAACCATGAAACGACCATTAAAAATTGTTTATTAATATTTTTTTTATATTCGGTACTGTGATTGGCCTTGCGGGTGAAAAAACCAATAAAATGAATACGTCATGTTTTAATGGGTATACTGGCATACTACAATATGTATTAGACATAATACCTAATTTGATATCATAATCAAACATTATAATGAACAATGATACATTTATACATTTATAGGTAGATAATACCTACATAATATTGCGTCGAATTATTATTTCAATTTCGTGGATTTTGTATTTTCAACACCTCGTAAAAATACCAATGCTATTATAGTCGGTAGTTCGGTACCTATTCGAAGTATAGTGTCCTCGGACAAAGGCGAAAAATGTGTGCGGCCCGCCTTTGCAGGCATTGATTCCGTTGTGGTTATTACTTATTACTTTCGTTTAGGAGGCCGCACGGTTGCAGAACACGCAAACAGTGCGCAATAAATATATTTATTTGAAGGCGATACTTAAGTTTTCCAACACTCGGAATTAAGAGAATTGATCGCCTATTTCGCCAAATGACGTCATCGCGGATATAGCTGGTGTACAAACCTTAAAATATGAATCGATTACCAGCTATTTCAATAACGATGTGATTATTAAAATTATTACGCGTATATTATATGCACCAGTTATGTGTACAATATCATATTATATACATTACACAATATTATATTGTTATATTATACACTCTGCGAACAACCTAATTGCATTTCGTTATAATCGTCATGTTAAACATTTATGATATCATATTGGTATTCTAGGTGGGTAGCTTATTGTTCTGTCACAATCCATCATTTTTACAACACTTGTGAATTTATTGTGATACAGTACAATTTATATACAATCATAATACAATGTCACATATTTGCATCTGCTATGGGTATGCGTTGATTTATGACGATAATATCCTGCATCAAAGTAACATTATGTTGGTCTATTTATTTCAAACCAAAATGTTAACGATTTTGCTGATTTACAACCTACTCTGTAGCGAGAGCTACAGGTATTTGAAAATTCCAAAACACTGCAGTAATGAAAAATAAAACAATAAGTTTTCTTTGGTTCGTATTTGGTATATGTATAATATACCTACCTATACCCATGAACGCTCATTTATTTTCATATCCATTAAATTTATCTTTAGGTGCGACGATACAAGAAAACAACATTAGTAAGCAACTTTAAGACTATAATTAATATTGAACTCTAGCTGTTTGTATACATAACAATGTAAACTTTTTTAGGGTGACTTACGAACTTTTGAAAAAAAGTAATAAGACATGAATACAAAGAGTTATTTTACTTAAATTAATCTACTTTACAGTTTATACAGATAAATTTAATTTTCACAATCTAGTATAATTATCAGATAACTATAATCAGTTTTAATGCGAATAATAAGACGAGCGTTTTATTTGAACAGTTAATTTAAACTTAATAATTGTATCGTGTATAGGTACATGATCACGATGTCAATGTGGCGTGATTAAAAGCCAATAGTTAATGTTGCTACATAATTCTATCAATGTAACTAAATTTTAAAACAAACAAATCATTTTTTTTTTTTTAAAACACGACGAAATATTTATCGCACACGAATACGATATTATATTATACAAATCTGAAATATTTTTGACGCTTGAATTCAAATTGACATAATAATTTATTACTAAATAACTTCAAAATTATATATGATAATATGTATTTGATTCAAAGCACATTTTTTAAACATAAAACAAAAGTTATTTAACTATACAGTCTTTTTTATATTGCTATCATTTTAGTATAAAGTAAATGTTGGACAACTTGTTTAATAAAGTAATAAAGAAATAATAATGTAATAATAATATCATAACTTTACTGCTTTCAATAAGGAATGGGATCGACACAATAATTAATATGTTTATAAGACAGCGCCTTGTATAATTGAACGCAATTTTTATACAGCTACAAACGACATTTTATTATGTATTTATGTTAAATATAAAGACCTATTTCAGATTATCAAATAAATCAGTATTTAATTTACTATAGTATTGAAATGTAAATGTTGACAAGACGTACGAAATTTATATTATGTACGTCGCAAAACAACCATCATTATTGCAGTATCTGTACCTGCATTATATAAATACAATAATAATCTTAAAAAATAAATACAATTTTAATTAATTTATAATTTAAAATAATATTTTAAATTCTCATGGAAACTCCTTTATGCATATCAGATATATTACTAGACTTTACCAAAACATTATAATTCATTATCATTTTGTTGAATCTTTAATCACAATGGGTAGTTAGGTATATACAACTATAAATCTATATGACGAGAAAATTGATGAGAAATTCACTCCGAAATAATAATTTTAATTTGTGACCAAGTGAGTTTCTTTTCATTTTATGTAATAACACATTTTAAAAATTGATCCTAAGTAAAAAGATAAATAATATGTTAAAACAACTTGTTTAAAAAAAGTGTTTTTAATTAGTTATAATGCATTATAATATTATTTACGAGCTACATATTTTAAAAAGTTCAAAGTCATGTAAACTAAAACACGTATCTATTAATTGTCATGATGTATAAGATATAAATTCCATTTTGTAAAAATAAAAACCATTTTATTTTTTATTTTTATTAAAACTATAATATTATGTTGAATGTAGTTGTTATTATTATTATTAATTTATATTTTTAAACATGAATGTATTAAATCATAACATAATAACTTTGTCATTTACATTTTTTTCCAACTGTATAAGGGTAAAAATTTAAATAAATACGGACCACAAGTAGTAAAAAAATATAATAGCACATCAATGTCAAAGGAAGTCCGAAAACATTCAGTCAAGCAATGACATTTTATATATTATTATATTTTATGCTCAATAGATTCTACCGTCTACCTAACAATTTAATGAGCATGTACCTTACCTACTTAAATATAGGTACCTATCCCAATTTATATGCGTAGTATATGTACACGAAATATTCCTTACTTTTATATTACATGATTTGAAATCAAATAGTTATATATTTTACTGCCATTTTTTTAATTCTATATGCCAAATTGTTGTACTATATTATTTTGTTTAATTTCTTTCTTATAATGATTTATTATCGATAGGCCATAAACGAGTTTGTTTGTATTGCACCTATGACCTATACTATATATTGTCATAGCCCTTGGGTGACTGCTTTTGAGAATAGACTACATTTTTTTTTATTAATTAACTCACGGCAACTTAGGCCATTGGGTGGTTTTTTAACTGTGGGGGAGAGTACTGTAGGTTTAAACACGTGTGTTTGTTAGTTTGGCAGATTTTTTTTAGTGAATTCCTGTAGGTATCTGCCATGCACGGTTGGGGTATAGCGGCACTTCTCTCCGGACACGATGACTTGCCCGAAGAAAAATGCCACCCGCAGCCGAGGTTTTGAACCGGCGGCGGTGCGCGTCGCAACCGACTCCTTAGGTCCGCTCGGACACTACGTTTTTATTATTACTTCTATTTACTATGATAATATAATATCATAAAATATTTTATATTTATGCAGATTGCATATTTAATATTATTTTCGTATATATTTTGTATGTAAGACCTATAGGTACATATTATTTAATAGTATAATACATATAGGTATATCGTGTTGATTTACACTTTATATTTATGAGATCATAATTTTATATTAAACCAAGACGTGAGACTCAAATACGACTAATAATAACTAATAGGTATAAAAATTTATTCGCTTAGATTTGCTATGTTAAAAAAACAAATTAAATCGTTAGTTTTTTTTCGTTTCACAAAAAAAGTTCCAGATAATAAACCTTAGATAATATATTATATTTTTTTTTTGAAAAGCAATATTCATAATTTTTATTCTAAGGATTTTCACCCCCACGGATATATTATTATTATTATTATTATGTCTTCCATTGTATTTATTTTGGAGTATGTACTCCAGACAATATAACTCTCGATAATAGGTAGGTACCTACCTTGGGAAATGAGAAACGATTATGTATAAATATACATTTTTACTTAATTTTGTTATACTTAATGGTTGTGCAATATCGTATTCTCGTTATATTTTACTTCCATTATTGATTTATTATCAGATTAAAAATATGCGTTGAGTATCAAAAAACACATTTTTTGGTAATTTTTAATATTATATACTTTACTGCTTGCACCTGCGTTTCATATTGAATTATTATATCTGTTGATAGGTAAGTTTCTTTCATTAAATTTGCTGAACATTTATTCTGTAATAATTTAACACTAGTTACTGTCTGTCAGACTTACTATAACCAATGGTTAAAGTTGGGGCGGGGGAGAGTCGAAGGGGGGCGGAGTTCCACTTCTTATTATAGTTACAATTTCGGAGGGGGGGATATGAGGGTCACATCCACCCTGGAGACCAAATTTTGTAAACAGTACAACATGTATATTATAAATAATGAGAACCCATTGATTATAGAATAGCCTATTCTATAATCAATGATAATACCTATACACCCTCGCTAAACAGTAAGTAGGTACATCGTAAAATCAAGTAGACAATCGTCATAATATTATTATATTAGGTATAGACAAAGCTGGGCAAGTTAACCAATTTTTTTTAACTAGTTAAAGTTAAGTTATCCTAAAATAAAAAATAACTAAGCTAAGTTAAAGTTAGTTTTAAAAAGTTACTGAATTTGAGTAACTAAGTTAAGTTACAAATCTTCATGAAAATAATAACTATATGTACTTTTTTTTTAAAAAAATTCCTTTAATTTACTCATAAACGTTTTTTTTTATCTCTTCGTAGAAAAATAATTAGTTTTGGTATAAAGTAAAACAAACGCTCAAATGATTGACGAATGACTAAATTCACTGTTGGAACTTGGAACCCTCATAGTCACACACTCACACCAGTTGACACACGCTACTACATAAGCTGATAGTATATAATATGGAGACTTATAAATTGACAACAATTAATTCTTATATATTATTATATTTATATACCAATATAATATTATAGGAATGTAGGTAGAGTGTAGTTTGTAGAAAAAACGGCATAAGTATCACCGTATATCAGAAATTACTAATTAGGTCCGTTCTGGAAATTGTATTATTATAATAATAGGTATACCTATCAATGTACACAGTACACTAGTAGCAATGTAAAATACATCTTAACCGTTGTCATTTCATAGAAAATATTAACTTCCCAGCAATATTTCAAATTGGTAATAAATAAATAATAATAATCACTATTCAATATTCACTATAATACTACTAATTAGTAATTACCAAGGCTAAATATTTATAAATATATGTCTATTTTATAGTATATTATAGTAAATAGTAATAAATATAATAATATACGGTTCATAAATCAAAATAGGAAAATTTTTGTAAATAACTTTTTACAAATAACTTTAATTTTAACAAAATAACTAAGTTAAGTTACAATTATTTAGAAAAAGAAATAACTTAGTTACTAAGTTGTTTTCTACATTCAATTTTTTTTAACTAGTTAAGTTAAAAGTTATCAAAAAAAGTAACTTTTAACTTTTTAACTAGTTACTGCCCAGTTTTGGGTATAGACATTATATTAAACCTCAAATCAGTTACCGTTTTCGTGATATTAAAAATTCAGTAGGTACTTATTTAAATATATTTACATTATACCACTGTCCACTTAATGAGCTATATAGGTACAATGTATTTTACCGAGTTTTTCAATGCACCTATATATTATAGTTTAATAGTATAATAGTATATAATATACCCGCCAAAATCCTGCCTTCATGAATATACATTTATTTGTTTAATTAGGTAATTATGATACATTGTGAGCGTAAATATGTACGAGTAATTAATAAGCGAGCAACTCCACTGTAAAAACAAAATGTTAAAAATGTAAAAATACTTTCTCATTTTTTCAAATATATTTATAAAATTTTATTATAGGTAGGTACCTAGTGTTGAAAAAAAAACTTATTTTACAACGTTGAATTCTACGATGGCTATCAAATGAATCATAAAATTAATAGGTAGGTGGTATACCTACCAACTTGTTTGTTAAATTTTTATTTTTAACTTCTTATTTAAAATTTTTAGTATTATTTTGAATGATAATAAATACTTGATAAAATCTTCTTTTAAATTATTAATTTTATTACAAATATGGCCAACTTCGGTTTACATAATGTAAAAACATAACATAATAGGCAAATAAAAAAATAGGCATGTTCTTCTTAAGTGTTAATGTTTTAAATAATTATTGAATGTATTTTTTTTATTTAAAAAAAGGTTTAGGCACACTTTAACATGTTTAACACTTCATAAATGTTATTAAATCAATTTAATCAATTGTATAGAGAAAAAGGGAGATACCGGATAAAGACGTCGTATTGTCCATTGGACCGAACTTCAGCTAATTTGAAAGCTTTTAATACTTTCGAAAGACGTTTATTAGTAGAGCCAATATATATTAGATATATAGTATATACCTATATTGGTAGGTACGAGTTTTTCTAAAACCCATCACGTTAAAGCGTATGTAAAAAACATTTATTTTCTTAATTTAGCATCAAAACAGCTGGTCAGCGTCGGGTTACCCTACAGGCAAAACAATCAGGTGATTGGAGCGGCAAATTTGTTAGGGCGGCAAATTTGCCGCACTTAACAAAAAAAATGTATTTATAAAATTATATTATAACGTTTTATAAGATGAGTATTAGCAACTATGTTATTAACTCAGTAAAATACTGAAATGGTTTTGGTGAATGCGATCAACTAGAATTGTTATTATTAGCGAATCTATGTTTTTCCCGGAAACGGTTCATATTAAATATATATGATTACACAATACACATATTATTATACATTATGGCGATAGCCGATATGACGTTGTTTTTGTCAATTATATTTTATTTTCGTGATTCTATTACTTACAATTACAAAGAATGTTATACACATTCTTTAATCCTTATCATAACATTATTCTGCTTATTAGTATACCGCGACACTGCAACTTGTGCTACGAGTGTAACGACGTCTTTATTTATTTTTATAATAATTCTTCAAAGTATTACATCACAATGAGTGATGGTAGAAAAAGGAAAAGTGGTGCAAGATACAAAAAGCTGCGAGAAGAGCATGAAGAAAAAGAGAAAAGGGTTATTCAAAAAATAAGAAAACTCGATACTTTTTTCACAAATTTAAAAACAAGTAAAAACAATTTACTCTATATTTCTATAAAATAAATATTTTTTTTTTTAAATTTTTGATGACACGTTCACTGCGGTTAGGTTAACCTGCTAATAAATTGGTGTCACCGCACAATATTTTACAATACAATGTGTCTCAGCCGACGCTTGAATAAAATAATATTAATTAAATTATATCAATTATATAATATCGCCCTCGTACCACTTCGCCATATTTTGGACTTCTTTGTTGGAACGATTTAATAAAACAAGCACAGTTTTACAATCAACATCAGCTAACTTAGAACATGTTGTTGATCTATACAAATCTTTAATTGATTATGTGAGTGAAATAAGATCTGATGAAATGTTCCAACAATTCATTGGTGAAGCAAAAAAAATTAGAAAAGAAGAATATGAATTGGACAAAAAACGTCGTCTTAAGTGACCCCTTTTATGCGACGAACTAGACGAATGTAGTTCTAGAGCAAATGAAGTAGTTTTTGATGGCAAAGACAAATTAAAAACCGTTTATTTTGCCGTATTGGATCAACTCAGAAAACAACTGGAAATGAGACATTCTGGGTATGAAAATATTTACGATAAATTCAAATTTTTGATCAACATAGACAATAAGTCAATTGATACCGATGATATTGTCCAAGGAGCCAACAAACTCCAACAGTTTTATGAAACGGACATTGACGAAACCACATTTACTCAAGAATGCATACATTTCAAAACTTATATGCAAAATGCAACAGAAAAAAAACAACAACATCAAAGTTTGTTTACATTTTTTAGGAATCAAAATTTAGAAGAATTATTTCCGAATGTAAGCATCGCTTTGAGAATATATTCCTGTATGGCAGTTACTAATTGTTCAGCAGAGAGATCGTTTTCGTGTCTCAAAAGAACCAAAACGTATTTGAGATCTACAATTGGCGAAAATCGATTAAATAATTTGGCTCTCCTTTGCATTGAATCTGAATTAGTGTCGACAATTGATTTTCAAGACTTAATCGAAACATTCGCTAACTTAAAAAGCCGAACAAAAATATTTTAATAAATTTATTATATAATATTTATAATATTTTAATAATATTTGACGATTGTATTAAATTTAATATAATAAAGAATTATTAAACTAACAATGTATTTCTATATGTATTTTGTTTTAAGTATAAAATGAAAGGGCGGCAAATGCCCTGCTTGTAGGCGGCAAATTACTTAATCCGCCACTGCAGCTGGTCAATTAGAAAAATGTATTACATTATGGTCAGTTTCGACTTTCGAGTGCCTCTGTGTTCAATTCATGCATGATCAATATCGTGTGGTTTACACGAAATTTTTGATAAAAAAACATGCATATAATATTTTAAAACTACCACATAATAGCTCCAGAGCTCCTCCACGCTGCCCAAAAACGAAAGGAAAGAATAATGTGTATGGTATTAGTAATGTTTTATTGCATTGCAGCATTGGTTGAATGACGTATTAATGTGGTTTGTTTTCTTGCTCTATATGACGAAAGTTGCGTAAGTGTGTATTTTATACATTTATGTAATATAGAAGCATCCACGTTCCACATTGTTAAATAAGTCAACTATAATAGAGGGTACTATACTTTTCAGACCCAATATATAATTGGTTAACTATAACACTATATGACGTCATCTCGTCTGCAGCTATTGTCTAAAATGTACGACGGAGAAATAAAAAAAACTTAGAAACCGTTCGGAAAAAAACGCGTTTGGTCATCACGTACCTATTGTAAGTTTAAACAATAATTTTAACGATAGTCTTTAAGTTGATTTCGTCTCCTGCAACACGTTTGGAAAAAAAACCGTGTTTGGTTGTCACGTACCGCGAGTTTAAGTAATAATTTTTACCATAGACTTAAGTTGATTTTGTCGCTTCCGGAATCCTTCAACTGAGTGAGACTCTGTGCGACCAGTCCTATGTAGTAGACAGTTGTAAACATAATATTACATACACTGTACAGCTATACTATTGTTGGATAAAAATAAAACCGAGGTAATAGTAACTTTTGCATTATTTTCGATCGACATTCTCCTGCAGAATTGATCAGTTTGGTGTTACTTACTATATATCGTGGTCGACGTGATTGTATTATATCGATGTAGCTCAGAGGTTTAAACATTAAGTATATTTACTTATGGTATTACCTAATAGGACATTTTTGAATTTATAAATACCTACACAAAATTAGGCTCAAGGAGAAATAATTATTTAGTAGGTATACGTTTGTATGTTGTTCCAAACGTGAGTATTGTGCAGTACAAACACGTTTGATTTATATAATTGTGGATGTTAATACCTACTTAATACAATTTAATTAAAATGGATTGATCGAATGAATTGACGATGGAATTTTTGAATATTTTCGATAGAGAAACTGTGATCTGGAATCCTATAGAACAATCTCACAGAAACCAAATCTTGCAAACAGTGCATGGAAGAGGATTCAACAAGGCATTCGGTGTATTTTGTGATGTAGTAGTTTAAAAAAAAAAAAATCTTTGAACTTTCGACCGTTGCATCAAAAGGTCAAAGAGAGTATGCGAACCGGTACTGCCCCAGACAGTAATTTATGTACCTACTCATATCCACTGTTAATTGGACTTTGCAGAACTATATGTTTCCCGTCTAATGTTCCAATTCAATGTAGAAAATTCAAAATTTCTTTCCAACTTTGTTCAATTTCTAGCCATTCTTCTGAACTTTTAGGCATCTGTATACTATATATAGTGTATAAGGAACAAAATAAATAACATAATAATACACAATATATTATTTTAATATTTAATATAACATTATATCAAATAAAACACTTGAAATAGTATGTATAAAATAGTATGTCCATACAACCATGTTTTATTGGATCTTAAAATGTATTGATTTTACAATGATATGTGTGTATAATACTATAGTCTATAATGTATAATGTATATTGTATATAGCCATATAGGTAGGCTGTTTTTGTCAAAATTAATTTAGATTTTTAGTGTACCTGACTAAAAAACTATTAACCTTAGATACTTGAATGAAAGTACTTGATGTTTATATTACACTTTATTTTTATACACCATTGTCCATTGAAATTTCAAAATATTTTTTTTGAGCTATTTAGAGGCATATAAAAAAAATTATGATTTCAGTTTCTTTTTTTAAAATTAATGTCGATAAAAAATTGTTCCAAAGTTAAAATACTTGAAAATTTAATACAAAATTCCTCATACGTTATTATAATAACAGTTAAGGATTCAACATTTAAAATAAGGGATATATATTACCAGTAGTTCATATTGTCATCAAAAATCAAAAAAAACATAAATCGCAAATTGTTCTTGAGCAGGAATAGGTTTTCTCATATGTTAGTAGGTATATCGAGTTTTGTGATATCTGGTCCAATTTTATTTAAAATATATTCAAAATTGCTTGACAACATATGGCAGAAGTTTTTCAAACTTGCACAATGATTTATTATTTAAGTAGCGAAGCATATTTGAAGTAGGTACTGTAAAAGAAAAAACCTAATATGTTATTCTTATTACAATTAATATAACTTTCTAAGATAATTATAAATTATTATTGAATATGGTTTATAATAATATCTTACAATAAACTTATAAATTAAAGGATGTCATGCAAATATGCAATAAATTTCACACTTAAACATATCCTTGTATTTTAGTATATTAGATAGTTTAAAAAAGAAATTTTTCTTCGCCTAAATAGTAGCTCTCTATAGTCCAACAAGAAAACACTGTATCCTTACACCTGGACTCCTAGATAGTAGATCTAGTCAGGATTATACGTGGATATTAAGATTTAAGAGGACATCATACCGTTATATTGTATTATCTCTATATTACCAACACATAGCAAAGTTTACAATTTTAACCTGCTCATAACTTATCTCAAAATTAACCTACTTAATGAGTCTACTCACTCTAATATTAAAAATGACAATAAAATGGATTAGGTATACCGAATGTAAAATTTGTTAGACTATGCGTAAGTCAGAGACAACATGCAGGTAAAATTTCCTCTTAAATATTTTATTTAAGTGCAATACTAATGTAGAAAATATACTGTGTTAGTTATTTACAATACTCAGTTTAGTAAAATACACTAATATCTACTATAAATATTAAATATTCAATAATTTAAACAAACAAGAAGTGTACTATGATGTTTTACATTTATTTTTCTTTCTAGAAATTGAATATAATAGAATAACTATAGATTATTGTATTTTAAATTCTGATGGTATGTTACAATAATCATAAATATTTAACATGTCATATTAATTATAACATACAGCATAGTTTCATTAAAATTATTGTTTTAATACTAGTAATACTAGTAAGTACTACTTATAAAATTATGATTATTTGATACCAGTTTCGGCTATAATTTTTGAAGAAAAAAGTTTTATTATGAATTCTATGTTAAGAGTTATGAATTTCTGATTATACAATATAAACTGGTTAATTCTAAACAAAAAATAGAATAGGTCAATATAACAAAATAAAATTCATACTAAATACATTTTATAAAATATAAGTATATAAAAAAATATTAACATTTATTTGACTGTATTAAAAACAAAGTGTACCATGGTAAAAAAACAGAACTGCAGTCTTTTTATTTCTATTAATGTTAAATACACAACTGTTACCAAATAGTATATTAAATTCAAAACACTTAATAACTACTGTCTACTTATTTCTTTAAATTAATACTATAACAATGATTACAATGTAATCGTTGGCGTTCATCAATGTTTCATCAAAGCATACTAACTCCAAAATCATGATTATAGAAAATGAGCTTTGGCAATTTTTTTAATCTTTAAATGTAAGCACATTTTGGTTTTTGATTGTTTTAATTGATTTTCTTTTAAGCAAATTAGTTGTTTATGAATGGTTTTAAATAATAAGACACTGTAAAATTAAAAATGTTTACTTTAATTAAAATACAAATTACTTAGTTGAAATTATAAATTGTTTATTTAACATCTTTAAATAATATTGGGGCTTAGTTGAAAATAGCATATTGTAGATATTTTTAAACAGAGTTCTATAGAATAATAAACCAGAAAAATTGATTTTTGGACTTAGTGTGCTTTACATGAACGGGGACATAATATTATAATCAATTTTGTTTCATTTTTTATGTATGAAATAATTAGTCTTTAAATATATGAGAATTACAATATATCATTGAAATGTAAATAAACTAAACAAATTATTAAATTATAAAAAATTAAGTTATAAATCAACATTTTATCTAACGATTTAATATTTGCCAATATTAGTTTGTAAAAATATCAGTATTTTGACCTTAAGGGGGCCGTTTCAGTGACATTTGTTGTCTCCGCCTTACAAGTGCATAACACAGCAAATTGTACGCTCAACAGAACACATTTATCTCCGTTAGTTTAAAAATTAGAACGAATTGACTTCTTATAAAATATAAAGGTAAGATTATTATCTAGACAATGACATAGGCATTTTAATTTTAAAACAAGTTATGAGTATTTTAAGATGTACAAACAGTTTACAATTTTAAAACAAACATAACTCGCTTTAAAATAAAAATCCTATGTCATTGTATAGACTATAGATAATAGTCTTACCATTAAAATTCATAAGGGCTCAATTCGATCTAATTTTTAAACTAACGGACATAAATGTGTTCTGCTGAGCATAAAAGTTGCTATGTTACGCACTTGTAAGACAGAGACAACAAATGTCGCTGTAACATCCCCTTAAAGTTTTAAACAAAAATGTTTAATCAACTTAATATATCAATAGAGATAATTACTAATTACTATGGTAAGTGGTAACATAGTGCATATTTGATTGATTCAATAATCAATATTATACTAACATAAAATTATAGAATAAAAGTTATAGAATAAATTTTATAAAAGATAATACATTGCAATTAGTTTATTATTAAATCTCATACAATATACTTATTTATGACTCAGAATTCTACACAATATTGTTATTACTAATATTCAAAGCTGGGCATTAACGAGTTAAAAAGTTAATTTAATTTTAACTTTTTAACTTAACTAGTTACTTTTGGCTTTTCATTAACTTAACTGTTAACTTCCTAAATTTCTTTTTTAATAAACGTTAAATTAATGAATTAATTTTTAATTTTAAGAAGTAAGTTAAGTTAATTTATTTTGTTTTTAATTTTATTATATAATATCACTATTTTAGTTAATTTTATTTTCATGTCAAAAAATATTTACTGTGATATCATTCGAATCTAACTTATATGGAAATACTGTATAAAGTATAAACACTATAGTCTATAATTTAGTTTTGGGTTTGAAAAAAATTAAGTACGCTAGCGTTGTATAAACAAATTAACTTTTTTTTAACTTAATAAAAAGTTAACAAAATGTGTGTATTAACTTTTAACTTAATTGAGTTAACCAATAGTTAAATTAACTTTTTGTTATTGGTGCATATTAACTTAACTTAACCGAGTTAAAAAAAAAAAATTAACTTGCCCAGCCTTGCTAATATTTGGTTTGTTTAAATAATATACCTAAAATCACGATTAACAATGTAGCCAACAATAATCATTATTGATTTAGTATTATTTTAATATTTTCATCAATCATCAACAACAAAATAACCTAACTCTCATGTGCAGAATGAAGAAATTGTTTATCATTAAACTGTACTCTTCCATTCCTAAACATTGGTTCTTCGGTTTGTTTCCAGTAATCAAAACAAAATTGTGGCACCATTATGCTGACTTCTTTGCGAACCGATTCATCAGAATCTGTAATGTAAATAATAATTATTTTATTCAATACACAAAAATGTATTTTTAATTATTATTAACACTGATAAAAGATATTATTTTTTAAACAAAACTCAGTTTGTAGATTTACTTTAAGAACAATAGTACAATAAATGGAAAGTATAATATTATATATTAAAAATGTTATCGTGCTATACACTACCGTCTACTTCTGTTATTTAAAATGGTAACAAATTGCAATAAATGGATAGACTCATCTTTATTACACATTATATATTTCATTGATGTCAGTACTGAACTACAGAGTATTTGTGTAATGCATAACCAATTTGCATCCATTTTGTTTTATATATAATTTATAAATAGACAGATAAATAAATAAACATCACTTCTTTTGGGGACTAAAAAAAGATTAAAATATTTTAATTCTAATTATTCTAAAGTATTACTATAAGTGTAAGAGTATATGAGTATTATTTAAAATAAGTATAACTCTATTGATTAATTTATCAAACAAAACAAAATTACCAGATCCATGTGTGGCATTTCTAGTATCTGTGAGTCCATGTTTAGCTCTTATAGAATCGGGATTACTTAGCTGGCATTGGAAAACTTTAGTCGGACCCATTAAACGGCGCCAAACCGAAATCGCATCTTCTCTGGCCAATATATATGCTTCTGATGGTCCACTATTAGTGTGATCACAAATTAAGAGGATGCTATACAGATATTTGTTGTGTCCGCCTTACAAGTGCATAACGTAGCAAATGTAAGATCAGCCGATCACATTTAGCTCCGTTAGTTTAAAAATTAGAATAAATTGACTTGTTATGAAAGTTGACGGTAAGAACATTATCTATGTTTGTATGTGGGTTTTTTTTACGATGATTCAATTTTTAAGTGAGTTATGAGCATTTTTAATGTACCGTATATTATACACGCAAAACTTGCTAAAAATTGAACTACTGTAAAAAACCTACATACAAACACAGTTAATAATATTCTTACCATCAAGTTTCATAATAGGTCGATTCACTTAAATTTTAAAACTGACAGAGCTAAACATGATCTGCTGAGTATAAATTTGCTATGTTACGCACTTATAAGACGGAGACAACAAATGACTGTGTAGCATCCTCTTAGGTAAATATTTTTAAGTTATTGAAATCAATTTAAATACCTTATCATGAATGTGATGAGTCTGTTATAAAAAAACTTTGTCTTATGCTCTCTGTAAAATTGCTCTGCCTGTTCTAATTTAATAGTTTGGCGCTTTGACCGTACAACGTAAAAACCATTGTCCAGTATTGTTCGTCTAATATCCTGTTGGAAACATTAATAGAGGATCATTATGAATTTAATTCATGTGTACAATATTGTAGTTGTAGAACATCAACAAATTTAAATTAACTCAATATGTATACCTATAATACAGCCATACTACATGGGTAATAGAATTCTCTTTTTTTTATTACAATAAACTAAATTATTATTAGAGAAGTATCAATATCAACACGACTACAGCTTATTGTGTTAAACTAAATTATTTATAAATACATTTTGACGATACGTACGTGCAAAGAAAATGGACTGGACACCACATGAGGTTTCATGATGGCTAGAGTCAATTGCAAACGCTTGACAGATGTCATCTCAGTGAAAACATATCATCTATTTCTAATATAAAACAATTGGTCATTTGATGATAATATTATAATATTACATACAACTATTAAACGTACTCACTCTACTCGAAAAAATATAAATACTACAATTTTTAAAGGTATGAAATATGAATGTATGATGTTTTAATATTTATTATCTTAGTAAGCATAAAGATAATAGATATTATATTAATCTAAGACCGTATATTATCGTTCATGTCTTATCATACTTTGATAACGATTTTGATGTGCACGTGCCGTTACAGTGTATCCACAGGATCGAATGCAATTTAATAAAATATGCAAATTGCAAACAAATAAGGAGTGATGAGCAGGGCCCAGATTTATATGCTCTAAAAACCGTAGAAAAATGGCTAAAAATGGCCATAAAAAATGTATTTTACCACAATAATGCTCTTTAAAATTAACATAAAAAAACATTTTTTTAATGCAATGTTTTATTAAGTACCTTTGCACCTACCTAATTTAAAATGAACAATAAATTTAAAATAATTTACTTAATATTTATTTTAAAAAACGAAATTAGATGAAAATTGGATTAGAAGTTCAGTGTTCAAAAATTATAATCATGGCCTAAATATTTTACTATTGGATACATGTTTTTCCCTCTGTATAAGCTTAAGTGGGTAAATAGTTACAAGTAGAATTTTTGGACCAAAATGGTATTTCCCCCCCCCCCCCTTAGAAGGCGAATCAAATCAGCTTTTGAAGTCGTATGATATACAAATATGAATTTAAATTTGAAACTAACAAAATGAGCCCAAAAATGCTAAAAAAAATGCTAAAAAATACTCAAAAAATAAAAAACATCCAATATGCGGTTGAAGTATCTGTTTCATGAAACAAATTATGTACTTGGAAAGCATTGTCTAAAATCACCCTCAAAAAAAGATGCACTTCACTTTGAATTCCGGACCCTATTAATGAGTAATTGACAATAATTGACATAATATATTAACATTTATATAATTGATATATTTTTCAAGGATAATAACAAACAACGGTTGTAACTAATTGTGAGTTTATACTTATGAGTCATGAGTAATACTGGAATAGGTATGTACAACAAATGATATTTTGTATAACAGTTAATAAGTACCTAATAACGATTAACGATAGACAAGAAACAGCAGTACCTATATACCTACATAATATGAGTAATATATGTGACATAAACACAGAATAGATATTTTGCACGATGTAGATCAATTGTTTACATCGTGAGTTATGTGATATGACCTGCACGGGACTAAGATATAATGAACTGGAAATGAGCAGCTTATATTAGTGGTAAATTTAGTTATTTTGTTGTAGTTCAAAAAACATTATTCGTAGAGACTTCAGATTATTATAATAATATTATAATTACTATATACCTACAGTTTACACAATTCAAATTAACAATATATTTAGATTAATTTTAAGCTATTTATAACACTAACCTTTTTTTTTATATTGAAATAAATCTACAATCTATAAATTTTTTTGTACAATGAGTAGGTTTGATAAGTGACAAATTAAAGTGGTTAACATGTATATATGAGATTATGGAGGATACCCAGTGGTAACACCCTATAAAATACAACTAACCTACAACTTAAAATGAATCTAAAGGAGAGTTCACACTTACACCGTTTCGTGGCGTGTCGTGTTCTATCTAGTTTTTATGATCGTGTGATCACATTAATTATCACGATCATCATCGTTTCGTGGGTTGTATACCAAAATACAATACCAACGATACCAAAATTATTATCAATTCCAGTAAATGTTATTATTTTTTAAATTATCATTTTTCTGCACTTAATCTGTAACCACACGGCCAAAAGTTGAATATATTCAACTATGCGGTATCGTTTGGTTACTGTGGTATCGTGTGATAAAATTATGATATATCATATGGTAAACCTCAATAGAACCACGCGGTTCAGCCAATCAGAGAAAATTTTTCACACTTCTCGACACGACACTGTGTAAGTGTGAACCCCCCTTAAAATTGTACGTGGTACTATGGTAGGTACCTAGTTACCTACCCAGTTCGGTAGGTATATTGACTTAAGTACAAGTAAAACAAGTACAAGTACAAGTTATGTAGTTATGTATAACATAATAATATATACTATGGTGGCGTCGCAAATTATTGCGAAAACATTCCCATCAAGTAGTGGATTCAAAAATGAAAAAAAAGGTAGGTATACCTATTGACTTACCTATAAGTTAATAACAACAAGTTATAATATATTAAATAATTGTATAATAATTACCTTCCATAGTACATTAGTACCTATATAATAAACTCAATTTGTTTATAGCAAAATTTAATTCAATCTACCATATTAATAATTAGAAAAATAAATTACTTATAAGAATATAAATAAATAATAAAATATTTTTAGGTTAGGAATATGGGCTTGCACTGCTTGTAGACCGTTTCCGCTCAAAACCGTTTTTTTCGCATATGCAATTTTTTATGATTTAAATCCATTTCAGAAACCTGTAGGTACTCAATGAAGAGTTACACCAACAGCAGAACAGAACTTGCCAGTTTTTTTAGCTGATGTGTTAATATAATTTGTATTTACATTTGTTCTTTAAATCATTATTTAAATAAAATAATATTTTTCTTATTTTTCGAATGTACTTGTATCTATATTTTGTATTTAGATAATTGTTTTTAAAGTAAGCAACTTGTTAGTGTATCCAGGTAAGTACTAACTACTAAGTATTTGGTATTTACCTACTATAAGTAATAGTTTTATAAATTAAATTCTAGTGCTCAATTATAATTATAAATTATATGAAAAATGACATAACCCGCATTGAGTTAGCAAATGTCAAGGTAGTATAATATTGCCATATTGGCTTACCTATGTTTGCAATAAACACAATTTAAAAATATATTAAATTGTGTTATCTATACGTGTAAACATGTAATGTGTGATGTGTGATAGGTATACCCATACCTATACAATAATAATTCAATATATTATACCTATTTATATTATGAAACTTAACAAACATCATTCAGTTCAAACGGTTTTGTTATTATTATTATTATTATTATCATTATCATTAGCAAATATACCAATGATAATTATTCAATGTTCGAAAATTAGTATTGTGATAACATTATTCATTTGTATGATATCAATGAGAGTGAATAATGAAATATATTATGCACCTATTGTATTCGTGTGTGAATAGATGGACGAATTATAAAACTCAGTTGATAGGCCTATACCTATACCTAGCTACCTATTAAACAATTAGGTCAACTATAAAACAACAGCTAGCAAGCTTGATTGCAATACGCTAAGTGTACCTATTTAACAATACATGTGTGATAAAGCAATTGCCAACATAGGTCTAATAGGTGATATAAAAATCGAAAGTCCTTCGAAAAATTATAAACAGGAAACGGCCTTGAAAAACAATATTATTATGGTAGGTGCGTGTGGTCCAAATCGTAGACGGGTGAAATTGGACGAACAGCATGTGTTCGCCATTGTAAATATTTATAATCGAGTTGTTATACTCACCACATCATAATTTAAACAACACAAACTCTGCGGAAAAACATAAAATATTCCTTTAGATTTATATGTACGCGTTGAACGTAGGTACAATTATTTATCATTGTTATTGTAACTTTTATTACATTTGCTTTACGCCGCAGAGTATCATATAATATCCAAGAGGACCTAAAGCTATCTGACTAATGTAAATATACGTTTTTAACCATTTTCATTTGGCAACTATCAAGGTTCATTGACTTGGATAAGTCTTAACTTTAAAGAATAAATATTTATGTACAATTTGACGCAAATAGAAACAAAGCAAGTTACATTTTGATTACTAAGCATTGAGATAATTTATCAAAGAATTACGTAGGTTTATGACCTATATAATATGTTTGCGAATAATAAAGTAATTTAATTTTATAAATGTTTCGTGAAATTAGATAATTAAGTTGAAAAGCATAGATATTTTAAACCAAACAAATATATCTGAACCGACCAAATTATGAGGGGAAAAAACAATTACATTTTTCAATTTTATTTTCTTAAATTACGTAGGTATTAGGTAATTACGTAGAGATGTATAATTTGCTTATATATGAAATAAAAAGAATTATTCCAGTATTGATTTGAATAACTCATATTGTCATAATCACAGACTAGAAAATTCTTCTTCAAAAATGATTAAGTATTTTCACTTTTTAAAATTTCAATAATTGGATAATCAGATAATATTATTATGGTTTTTATTAAATATTTAAATGCTTACAATAAGTCAACATATATAGTGATTAATGGATACAGTTCAGATGGTGTGCATTGCATCAGGTAAACACTAGTGAATATCGCTAAATAATGTGAAGACTATTTTTCTTAGTATCTAATTAAATTTATTGTAATAATATGTATAAAATAATCCATATTTTAAATATTTATTTTTGTTTGTACAATAATAAATGGCTTAAAGCTTGTTATATTAAATATTTTTAGACATCTACAAAACATTTTGTTAAATGACAGTTAAAATTGTATAAATAGAAAATGTACACTTAATTCTAATTAAAGTGATTTAACCATCAAATTTGTTATAATATTATAATATTATCATACTCGCATATTGGTAAAAAATAAAATCATTTTTTAGATTCTGAGTAGAACGATAATTGTATTGATTTTCAATGATGTGTGTTTTTTTTTTCAGTTTGTATAGGTACATAGTCGAAATAATCCATCGATTTTGTTCGATGGGAAAGTGAATATTATTGGTGCATTGGGGGGAGGTCAAATTTAAAATGTCCAATAGTTTTCAAAAGCGCTGGGAAAAACAACATAAAAATTAAGGTAACACAGGAATTTTTACACAAAATCGATTTTGGTTTTTGGTGTAACTCTACAAAAAATTAACGTATATACATTACATTTTCACTGGTCGTTTATATTTGCATTTTCTACACACGGTAAAATTTAAGAAATATTTTGATTTGTTTTGAACTGTTTAGGAACATTTTCTGTTTCCAATTTTATTAGTCTTTTTTCTATGAATGTCAGTATTACTTATATTATGTATTTTGAACAATTATTTAAAAAACTCAAATTCTCATTGTTAAATAAATACCTACTTAGGTATGACGAATACCGGTAAAAGGGAGATATTGCAGTAAGGTAATATATTATCAAATGATGCAATACGAATATATAACAACGAATTATATTTCTGACATATCAAAATTCAGATAAAGATTTTCGGGACACCACAATACACTTTATAAGAACCATGGCGTCTAGACTGCACTCTCCTACCCTTTAGTCCAACTAAAATATACGACATTCAAAGTAAAATACTAAAATTTATAACTCCACGTATGCATCCATGGTAACTAGTAAATATATCAAATTAATGAGGAGTTGTCCATACGTCCCGGGGTTTGGTCAGGACTGGAAGTAGGTAACGGTTTTGAATATATTATAATATAGATTCACAAACGTTCAGTGGAGCCCATTATATTTTCGAAGAAATAAACAACAATACAATACAATTAATCAACAAAACATAATTTGTTTGACTTTTTATTTAATTTTTTTTTATAGTTTCCTTACTATTCTCAGTTTTTAAAAACTAGGTACTTAAAAAAGTTTTCTTAGTAGTTTCACTTACTTATTCTGAACACAATTACTTTTTTTCAGCTAAATGCCTAAATATATTAACTATTTTAAATACAGCTGTATAACTATATCCTATACCAGATACCTACTATAATATTATATAGTATAGGATTTAATGATGCCTATATGCCTAATGAAATCATTATAATATAATATAACTAAGATTAAATGAAAAAAAAAACTTAAATCAGAAGTTGTTACTGCCGTGGTTCTAATCCTGGGATTGTTCTCTTGAATTTCTGGGAGGCAACCATTGAAGATCCAAAGTTTACACTATACAAATTATTTCATTCCAATAAATATTATTTCCAAAGTTGAATTCCATAAAATCTAAATCTAATAAATAAATATAAAATAAAGTACTAACTACTAACACTGCAATAAATTAGCCATTATATATACCTCATATAGTGTTTGGTACAACTTGAAAAAAACTAACCAGGTAGGTAATAGGTGAAAAACAAACAGACAAAAATATTACCTATACTCGAATAACAGGTAAGTACCTAACTTACCAATATAATTGTCTATGGTTAAAAATATCTCTAATAACTACTGTTATTATACTTTTATACAATCTCAATGCGAGGTATTTCAAACGCTGACGAACGATGATTAACACCAAAACGTGTGCGTGTTTGTAACCACTGTTGTAGGTACTTAATATAATAATAATAGTAACCTATTACTAATATTTACATTGTTTTATAGTCGACGTGTAGCACTGTAGCTAAAACATGTTATCCGCAATCCGCGTGTGCATAGCTAAAACGTATTTAAATGTATTATTATTGAAACGCGTGCGTTGTGAAATTTGTAAAATTTAGTCGGTACATATCTATAGTCTATACTTAACACTATTCAGTATTCACACTAATCATTAGTACCTTTATAGGTATATAATGGAGATGCTAAGTAGTTCCAGATCTACCGCGTGGTCATGAGACTTCCGTGGTCACCTTGGTATGTACGGCATATTAAAATATGGTCGTGCTTTCGTCAAGTCTCAAGATGATGATACAATAACTATTAATACAATAGGTACCTGCATGGATATAGTGGGCTAAGGGGCCTATAGCCTCCCTCCTTGGAAATTTTATACAGGTATTATATATTTCTTTATATTATAATAAATAGTTTATACGTCTTAAAATAACATCAATTTAACATATAAATGAAAATTTTAATATTTTTATATCAAACTTGAAATCTTAGGAGGTATACTTAGATATACCTACCTAATATAATATATACTTAGCTATATGTAATATTGTAATGTTATCTAGTAATATCTACATAATAGAATAATCTATTATGTAAAAGTAGATTTGTATTGTTTCTGGAAAGATGTAGCTTCAAATTTCAGTTTACTAGATCCACGTCTGAGTGGTATACCTCGTATAATATAATTTATAAACTTGACTTATATAAGTACATACTCGTACGCATAACTGTATACCTATGTATAGTGTATACGAATGGCTATATAGGTTCCTATATTGCATTTATTTTAATTATTTTCATAATAATATAAGTATATTGTAGGTACATTATATTCTCACCGCGTGATTGTGGGTGATGTCTAAGGGGGAGGGGGTGGGGGAACTTGGGCGAGTGCGTTTTTAATAGACGAATCGAGACGGAAAAGTGTGCGTTTAGTTGCATAACGTCTTTTGGAAATGACGCGCTGCCGCTCGTCGTCGAAGAGTCTCCTACGGCCGTCGCAGGTACCCGAACCGGTCGCTGCCGCCGCCGTCTTGTATTCACTGCTGCTTCTTCTTGTGCACGTCCCATCAACCAGGTCCTTCAGCATTTCATGGTAAGTGGTAACTAAAATTAGTACGTCTTTTTTTATATAATACACAAAAAGTGAAAATAAATTTAAAATTATTTCAAAACGATTAAATTGTATATATAGTTAAACTTTCATATTACGAAGTCTCATGTGTGCAACAAAAAAAATTCGTATTAAAAAAAAATTCGTTAAATAGAATTAAATACATTTTGTTCTGAATTGATTGGAGAACATATTTTTAAGCAGAACATATTTTTGTTAAATGGAAGTTTTACTGTATTATAAATGTATAACCAAGTCCCCGACAGCTAGCATATAAGAAACAACAATAAATAATAAATAATATTTTTGGAAAACATTGGTGTTGAAATAGGTGGAAATTACCTAATAGATGTTCACGTGTAATACAATTTTATAAATTGTATTTACGTGTACTTAAGTCTTTGAAAGTGCATATTATTAAATGGTTACATAGATACCATCCGCGTTAAGTTATTTTTCAATTGAATAAAACAGTTTAAAAATTATAATTTATCATACAAACATTTTATAAAATTATAAATATACCTATTTAACGTACCATTTTATTTAGGGAAGTTGGAACACTATAATATAATATAATAATTCATGCAAGTAATTTATACAACAATATCAATAAAAAAAACAATTAACTTATGAATAATATATAAAAAATTTGTAGCAAATAATAATTTCTATTTGAACTATAGGTCTATACCAAGTACAATATAATGTTTATTAAATCTATTTTACAGACCTCCAAAACGATTTCATTTAAAAACTAGATTATTTATATCGAAATTCTATTGATTTTATCGTGGATATATTAGTTAACATCATTACTAATAGTTCAAGTCATAAGAAATCAAATTTGTTGTAGGTATATTTTAGTAGGTGGATAATAAAAATGTAAGATATATTATTCATAATGTTAGGTTCAATTGAAAAAAAAATAAAAAATGTAAATACTTACGATAAACATTTTAGTTATTAATTAATTACTCTTACCGGCTAAGATACTCCTAATTGTCATATTTACGATGCAACCAGATAAACCATAAACCATAAACTATACTATGGTATATTCGTATATTATATTATATTATATTAATATATATAACCTAATTTTGGAAATGGTCATTAAGATTAAAATAGTTTCTATCTATACTATTATACCTACCTATAATTTACAATACTTCGAGTAATTAAAGTAGAAGGTATGCAAATATTAAATAATAATGAAAAAGATTAAGGTTACATTTTTTTAGGGTTACATCATCCTTATCCCTTAAATATTATAGATTATAATATAAAAATAAAAGTTATAGTTCTTGTAAATTTCAACCAAAATATGTTGTTATCAAATGAACAATACTACAAACATTGTTGTACCTAATATTTTATTGTTAATTATTTAAATTTTGATGCGTTCATGATTTTCATATTTAATTTTATGTTTAATTATTTATTTTAGTAGTAGCTTGAAGATGAACAACGTTCGAAACTAGTTTTATTTTTATATGAAAATAAATATTTGATGTAAAAAATACTGTGATACTTTTTATAGTTTTTCTGCTTTTCTTCTATAACTAATTATTCTTATTTAATGTAATAAATTGATTAACTACCTATACCTATAAGTAATAAACTGATTATTACTTAAGTGTATTTATGAAAACTTTTTCAGCTACATACCATTGTTTAATTACAGTATTGATAATTTTATAAAATAAATAAAGCGCGTACATGTATGTGTATGTATATTGTATAACGTACCTATATTTTAATTATACAATTTGTAAATTTGTTAATTTCAAATATTTGGTACTTAGGTAAATATCTAATTAAACGATGTATAATTTTTTCCCCAAGATTGCTAAGAATAACTAGGTATAGAAAATTTTCGTATAGCGGACTAAGGAGTAAGGACTGGGTATTCGCCAGAACCCATAACAGTATATTAAAAATTCGGATGTTTTGGCAGAATTTGTATATTTTCATAATATTATAAATACATAGAAATGATCACGGTAATAATATACTTGTTAAATGATAAAGCCTGGCAAGTGTCAACATTACAATTTATATCGCGCGTAAGATTGATAACACGATAAAAATATTAGGCTTTATTTAAACGGAACTGGGTCAGTTTAATGGGCTGCGAACAACATTATTAACTTACTATTATAATATTATGTGTAGTAATGTCACGAAAGAACAAAATACTATTCGGACTATGCCAATGCATACTCAGGGACTAGGTAGGTATCCGCGGTAAGACGGGTGGTGTGTAACTAAATAGTAATAATAACTAATATATAACTACTAAATATTCGAAACTATAAATTACACGCAATATAAAATATAACATTCGTTGCCACCACAAATTTGTATTTGCAATTATTAACATATCATGTTTATGTACCTACGCTCCATAGTCTTTATACTTCACTTTCACCGTTTAATGTATACAAGTTGTAAAATTTTGTTTTCGTTTTATACAATAATATCACAAGGTTGTGAGATAATATGCATGTATATACGTCGTGCAGAGTACAAGTTCGGGGAAAATCACAAAATCACAAAATTATGTAAAAGAGTCACAAGAACCGCGCAAGTGCAGCCATAGCCCCTAAAAACAAATGATCGAAATACGCGCCAAGTATAAAAATATGGAATATATAATTTTATATTTGTGGTCAGTACTCTTACTCTATGACATTACGACCTGACCTCATCAAGTTCATGAACACAATAAGATGCGTGAGAGTCGGAATTCGCGATGTACAATTTCCTGCTAATTACTTAAAATCGTGTACACTTTCACTGGGAGCGCCGCCGCACCACCGTGTAGAATTCTCATGTTTCTTCTTCAATACCACGTCTACCGTCTACGATTGCATTTCTATTAATTGTCAGAATTCATTCACGAAGTTAAATAATTAAAGACGAAAACGTTATTCCGTTTTATATGAAATTAATAACTACGTTTATCGCTGACTTTACATGCATAGATACCTAAATTACGTTAAGTGGCAAAAATGTATGAGATTAAAATTGTACAATATAATATTCAAATCGTACGGTTGATTATAATGTCTATTATTAAATTTTACTCAAATAATCATATGACTCAATTAGTATATATTTTTTTGTTTCCCAATAATTGAGGACTCAATTGGTATCTATATTTTTCGATTGTATATACCCGGGCACTCAGGACTCAAATAGTATATTATTTTTTTCCTGTCCAAGTATAGGGACTCAATTAGTATGCACCAGACTAAAATACTATAGCATTCCTTTAATTAAGAGGACCTCCTACCGACCACCCACGTAAAACCTGAGTGTGTTTCAAACAATTCTGGGGGGCTTCAGTCTAATCTGACCTAACCTAACCCGGGGTACGACGTCCTCTTGATAATAAAAACAATGTCAAACTCATAATACTATTAAAGTTTTAAATCTATAATAGGTAGGATCATCATCCATCATATAATACTGGTAAAGTGGTAACACACAATACTGTTCAAAGACGCAAAGTACAGAAATGCATCGTGAGCTTACAGATTATATTTTGATACTAAATGTATAATAAAAATATTTTAAAGAAAAAATGTTAGTATGTTTTATTTAAAAATAAAAAAAAAATTAAGTAACCATAATATTATAAATTAATATAATAACATTTTATGGTGAGTGGTGGCCATATCATAGTTTGGTAAATATTGTTTAATTTAATTTACATAACCCTTACATCTCATGCGGAACAATAATTTAACGCGTCTATGGTTTATTATTTTTTTTTTCTCTTGTAGGTTTAGGTAACATTAAACGTTAGTATTGCAGTGTTTGTTTTTTTAATACGGAAATCTTATTAAATAACTTTTATAATTATTTACTATATTACAACATTATTTGTTATAAAATATTGTGTAATTAAGTAAAATATTTACATTACAAGGAAAATAGTATACAGCGTATAGTTTTAACTTTTCGTATATATAAATAATAAGACTGTAATGATCTATTATCGAATAATATTCTTCAAATGTTTAATATAAAAATAAATAATTCAAAATATTTAGAACTATTTTAAAATAAATATCGATAATATCAATGAGTTGTTTGTTAAATACACAATAGCAATATTCAACGTACATTATATTATTACATTTTGAGTAATGTTTTAAAAATGGTATAACAACCAATTGAATACATTTCAATAACTTATTAACGACATAGTTTATATTATCCTCACTTTTTGGATCTAAAAAATATTATTTCTGTTTAAATTATATTGTTCACCTTGAATACTGACACAGCACGTGTACAATATCTCTATGACATATTAATGAATACTGTATTCATATAACAGGTAATTGGTATTCCATAGTGATAAATATTATATTTTATATCATTTTATTTAAAAAAATACAATATGTTAGCTTAATTCGCTTTAATTCATAAGTTGAAAAATTGTATTTCAGTAATTCGATCCTATTTCATAAAATACATTTATTTTATATTTATAGTCATTATAAACAATGTAAAAATTATTCCATATAAAAAGAAATAAAATTAAATGGTTACAAATTTATTTTCATACAAAACATGGATCGGTTCTACCAGTATTATTTTACCTAATTATGTTAATCAATAAATTGGATGAAATAGGTTGTTAGAATAGTAGTAAAATTGAAAACTGGACGAAAAGATTATATTTGACGTTACATTTTCTTCCTTTCTAAATATGTTGTTGAAATTATTATATTACCTACTTCATTTATTTTTGAATAAATGATTACATTCTTACGTTTGACTATTTGAATAGAATAAATTAACAATTACTTTTAACATAACTTTTGATTAAATCTCAAAACCAAAAAATTGCATCATCATTGAAACTTATTATAAAAACCATAACATTTTCCCTAACATAAGTACCTAAGTATATCTATCTATAAAAAATAAAATGACACACTATTTGATAATAAGTTAATAGTAGGTACAAAAAATATTGTTATCAGCCAATAGATATTAGGTACACCTTGTTAAACCGATATTGACAATTATTGTATGATTATAATTTGCAATTGTTTATATATTTCATGACTTGATTAAATAATATCAGATGTAGGTAGGTAGTTACTATAATTTTTGTGGAAATGGAATACTTCAGGTAATATTAGCAATAATTTTACCACTTGTAGGTACTTTTTGTAGAATCAATAATCATCGTATTTATTAACATTTTAAAACAATAGTTGAAAAATTAAAATAAAGTTCACTCAAAGCCTGTCATATTCGAGAGAGTTAGTAGATACGATATTACGAGAGCTAACAAGTCATTATCATTACCCACCAAAATTCGCGCGGGTTAGTATATGGATACCAATCCATAGTCCATTATATCCATAATATATTATATAAACCGTATAACTAACCTGAAATATTAAAAACGCTGTTTATTCTTAATCCGTTCAATCAGTGCAGACGCGGTTTCTGTATTTCGTTAACTGGATTATATAGCGTAATATAAATCCACGGTTACGGTACCTGCGTGAACGAGGATTTAGAAATGCAAATAAAATTTCGAATATTTTAACATAATAACATTATGTATATCTAAATATATGTGTGTGTGTGCATACATAGGTTGTTCGACGATAGCACGTACAGGGGAATCCTGTATCCCAAGTACGACGATGACTACACATCGACGACGTACGAAGCGGACGAGTACAACGACGTGCAGTTAGATGAGTTCCGCGTGTACTGGAACGTGCCCACGTTCCAGTGTCACAAGTATGGGTACAAATTCGACGAAGTGGCCGAATGGGGCATACAGCAGAACGCCGACGACAACTTCCGAGGTGACAAGATCAGTTTGCTCTACGACCCGGGACTGTTTCCAGCCCTGATGCAAGGCGGTGGTTCCCGGGGCGAGCACGTCATCAGGAACGGCGGTGTACCTCACGAGGGCAACCTCACCAAACACCTGGAATTATTCACCAGAGACCTAGTCACCAAGCTAGTGCCGGACCCAAGTTTCTCGGGTGAGTAATCACTGAGCAAACAATAAACAATAAGTAATAACACAAGGTCATATAGTACAATATATTTATATAGGTACGTCGTAGGTACGTGTCCATTATAATATTATCTGTGCATGCAGCATGCAACTGCAGTATTATTATGAAAAACGGAAATTTCACATAATATATATACCTATGTAACCATTAAGGACCATTAAACATTTTTCAAATTTGTTCGAAATTAATTATATAATACGATTTGTGGCAATAAAAGTAATTATATTAATATAACATGCTTATAAATAACGATAACAATACACGCCTAACTATCATTATAATTACACATACGAAGATATTTAAATAATAGGTATTACAAGATAATATCCTTATTAACACATTACTACAAATTACAAAACAACGAATTAAAACAATAATAATAATAATAATAATAACAATACGTGGTTTCCTAACCAGATATAACATTAAATAAATAGTTAAGTATAAATGTATTATAATAGGTACATTTATAAAATAATAGTTTTATGATTTTTTACTGTATTAAGCAAATGATACTGATGTTTAGGGTTAGCTATTATTGATTTTGAACATTGGCGTCCTATGTATGAAGAAAATTTTGGATCATTATCACCATATAAAGATTATTCCATGGAAATTGAGAAATATAATCATCCGTATTGGCAAAAAGAAGATCTCCAAAAAGAGGTATATATTTTTGTATCCTTAATAAAAAAATTCCGATGTCTATATCTATCAATATTGTGTCTTAGTAATAATTATATTCAAAATTTATTAGATGACAACTCCATCACTGTAGAGTAAAATACATATTTTTTTCAACACTGTTGATAAAAAAAATAAAATGTTGAAACGTTTGGCAAATTTAATTAAAAGTAACGCCCTAATACAAATATTATAATTAAAAACTAAATTATCAAATTAGATTGTGAATTAAAATTTAATTGTGTGTTACAGATTTACAAATCTATTAGTATGTTGATGGAAACAATGAATTTGTAGGTTTAGTAAGGTTCAAAGTAATTTGACGTTAAAATTTAAGGTTTTGATCAATATTTCTTTCTTTAATCATTATTTTTCTAGTAATTGATTTATACAATTTGGCTGATAATGTTTGCATCACATTTTCTGCCATCTTTGTTAAAAAATTACATACTAAATATTCTACATTTTTTAAGTTGTTGAATAAAAAAGTTATTGAATTAAAAACAATTAATAATCAGATTATCTTAGATTCTTCGCTCTGGATGAATGTATTGGTTTTACAATAAAATTATGATGTGTGTGTGGTTTTTGTGTTTTTTTATTTATTTTTGTATCTTTCATTAGCTTTTGAAGCAGAAAAGATGCTTCAATCTTAAACTTTAAGTGTGGTTCTGAATCAAATTGAATTAAATTGGTTCTTTGTGGGGCATACAATAATTAGAAAATCCCTAGTGCCTTACTTTTCAAAATCGTGGTACATTCCAAATCTAATAAGCAACAGAGCGACTTCCCTGTTATATACATAAAAAAAATATCAACAAAGAACGCATTTGTTGTCTCCGTCTTATATCGTGTATCATATTATTACAGTTTAAAAAAGCTCATCACTCGCTTAAAATCAAAACATAGAAAAACACCATATCAAACCATGACAAATGTTGTTTCCATTAATTTCAATTCAGATAAATGCAATCTAATATTACAACTAACGAAGCTATAAACAATAATTAAACGTACATTTCTTATGTTACACACTTGTAAGACGGAGTAAACAACACACGCGGGTGAGACGTTTTCTTAAGGAATTTTACATTTTTTTATTATGTCTATGGACTCATCTAGTAACACTATGCGTTTTAAGAGACTTGCTCAACATTGGGTGTTTCCGTAAATAAACTAAACATAATAATATGGCACGAAAATATTAATTAATAGCTTATACCTAACTCACTTTCGGTCGTATACACTTTTAAGTTTTAATCAATCAACGTCTTTAACGTGAAAGTCTTCACTCTCCTTTTTTATAATCTGTCTAGTGCATACCCACTTATATTTCATATAAATGTATGCTACCTCAGTCCATGTGCTTAAAATATTTTTTAGGCTTCGAGAAAATTTGAAAAAGCAGCAATACAGTTCCTAAAACGAACTCTACAAGTTGCTAAGTCATTAAGGCCAAATGCATATTGGGGATACTATGGATATCCATTTTGTTTCAACTATACGCCAAAGAACGATCAAGCAAAATGTTCATCAAATGTGATGAAAAATAATGAAAAGTAATGTACCTACAACATTATACAAAGGACATAATATTAATTTAATAAAAAAATGGTACCTACGATAAATCGTATAAATCCATTAAATTATTGATAAACCTATCGTTTTGAACCATCGGTCGGATAATCTTGATAATTGATACGTAATATCATATAATATAATAAATTTCAACGCATATCCAATTATAACAGAAAACTTTCCTACCTATACCAATTTTAAATTCAATTTTTAGAGATAAATGTGTATCATTTCTGGAGTTTTTTACAGCAACAGAAACCTAAAGGCAATACTTAATGAAATTCGCATAGTTAGTTGTGAATACGATATTGGTCATAATTCAATCTAAAATCTATAAATATATTTTTATAAGTATGTAGAGAAGAAACAAGTTTTTAAAAATAGATAAAACTTTTAAACAAATAATATTTTTTAGTACCTATATACATGTATAGTACTTATAATAGGTACTAAGATATTATATATTTATAAAGCCATCTTAGTGTATAACCATTTTATTCACAATTAATAAACTCAGTATATTCAGGCCAGATTCCAGGGTTTATTTGTTTAAATAATTGAGACATTTAAATCATTTGAAAGTTAACGTAAACGAAATGAAACGTGCACAATGAAATCGAACTGACGCAAGCAGCGATATTAATTTGCAACGTGAAATAAAAAATAGGCTCTATAATCAAAGCCATACTGTATAGAGATGTGGCGGAGTGCATCTACGTATAAAATATAATATCTACTCCGTGCTCGTAAGACGCGAATCGTTATTTAGTGATTAGTAAACAATAACGGAGTTTGTAAGGAACATAATATATAGAAACATACATAGGTATAGTGAATGGACCGGGAAATATTGAGGATAAGGAAGAAAGACGATCTGTGGCAGATACACTATAAGTATACCGAATCCTATAAAATTCATGATTAATAAAATAGGTTATGATTAAATGGTTAAAACATGTAGGCCGGATGTCCAGGACAGCCATAGTACAATATATTGAATTGAAAAACAGTTAGTATAAAACCGTGGTAGTTATGGTATGACACAGTGGTTAGAGAAATTTGACATGAGTATAAATGTACCGTAGTGCATCAGGCACCACCATTGATAGGAAACAGCGAAGGAGATTAGTTGTAGACATTTAAAACTATTACTAGGCTTTAACCTAAAAAGGAAAATTAGAGAATTTTACTAAATTGTACAAACGGCTTACAGTAATTTTTCTCCGTCACCCGGCATAAAAAATAAACCTGAAATATTTTATTTTATTTTCGTGCAGTTGATTTTATAATAATTAATAAATACATTAATTGTTACAATAAAATTACAAAAATAATTAAATTAACCGATGACTAAAGTGAAACAGTTCAATGCACACATTATAACCACCATAATTGTTATCAATAATAACAAGACTTATTGCTATAATTATTATTATAGGTGCGTTGGTAGTATAAATAATTATAATAATTAAAAATGTGTATTATAAAAACAGTTTATTTTTTCTAACTAAAAGTATTATGTTACAACTGAGTTTTTCAGTAAATTAAAGACATTCTTTTTCTTTTACAATAGGTATAATTTCTTATTAATTATAAAAATTATACACGATTAGTTTGGTTCATAAAACTGTTTTCATATTTTCATATACTTTAATAAGTGCATGAAGTCATGGATAAATATTGAACTACTAGTTATTGTTATTAAATATCTAAATATACTTTACTATATAAAATAATATTTATTCATCGAGTCTTAAATAATAGTAGGTAGTAGGTAAGTTAATATAATTT